>NW_027223764.1:56178142-56470642 GCF_028538775.1 Myotis yumanensis
TGCAGCCCTTGGCCCGCCCTGGCCATGGAGCCCCTGCTCTGAGGCTGTTCGAGTTTCCCACGCGTGCTAACCTCTCACCAGGACCACTGCAGCGCCTCACAGTCTGGGAATCAGGCCCGAGGTCAGCCCCTTGTCTGACACTGTTAGCCGTGGGATCTTGGGCCAACTACGTAGCCTCTCTGGGCCTCATTTCTTGATCTGTAGAGTGGAAGTACTAATCCTAATTTTGCCTTCACAGGGATGCTGGGAGGATCAAGGGAGATGATGCATGTGAAGGCAGTTTGTGAACAACTCTCCGGAGAGCAAGGTCATTGGCAGCCCTGAGATCCTGCTGTCTGAGAGGCTGCCTCCCGCTGCTGCAGCTGGGCCCGCAGAATCAGCCTCAGGGCCGAGGGGAGGCGTGGCCGGGAAGTGAGTCTGTGGACCCTCCCCAGGGCTTTGCAGGCCTCGAGGCCCTCCCCCTCCCAAGGTCGGGATGGGGCAGCTGGAGGGCTAAGTGATTGTGTAATGGCCACATCTGTCAGCGCTGGCCAAATGGTTTCTCCAGGACTCAGCAGCTAATGGCCCCGCCGCCGGAGAGAGCTCTAAGTGGAGCACTTTATCTACCAGGAACATAAGAGCAGCGTGGCCCCGGGCGCAGGGACTCGAGCAGCTGCTCTGCCCACAGCTTGAATTAGTGCCCTGTCCCTGTTGGCTTGCCTCCCACCTGCTGCCAGAGACCAGTCTGCAGGTGGCAGCCCTGGTGGCTGGTCGGGGGTACGGGAGCCTGGCTGGGGGCGTCACTAGACCTGGCCTTGGGACCTTGGCAAGTTCGTTGCCTTTCCAAGCCTCAGTTTCCTCATCTGTAAAGCGCAGGCAGCGAGGGTTAGGTGGGAAGAGATGAGGCGGGCATCGTGCCCTGCACTCGGCAGTTACTGCTGGAGGCCCTGAGCTCTCCCAGGTGATGGGGGACGGAGAGGTTGAGGCCCACAGGACAGGAGAACCTGTGGAAGGGATGCGAGCGCGTGGTAAACTGGGCACCGTGCAGACAGCACGTGTCACCCGGGGGCACCTGGGATGGCACGAAAGTCCTGCGTACAGAGATGGAGCTGCAGCTGCACCTTATAAAGTGGGTCCTGTCCCCAGAGAGCTACAACTATCACACATTCTTCAAATATTGGAACATTTTTAAAAGTCTTTTCATTTTGAAATCATTTTAGATCCACATTCAAGTCGCAAAAAGAGTAGGGCTCCTGTGTACCTGTCCCCCAGCCCCGAAGGCAACATTGACATAAGCCTAGTACAGTGATGGAAACAGGAAGTTGCCACTTGGACAGCGTGGATCCCACCAGTTTTCACATGAGCTACTGTATTTCTCGGGGAGGGGATGGGGCTGGATGGTGAAACCTCATCATCCCATGTACATCTGTGGAACCACATACAGGCAGGATACACTCCCAGACTCTCCCTACCCCGAACCCTGCACCCCTGCTCTGAACTTTTCTCATTTCAAGACTGTTACATACTAGTACATGGGGTCATGCCGTGGCTACATGCTTTTTAAAAAGGCAGGGTTAAATATGATGTACGATTCACAATGGTTTAGCACATTGCGTATAGAGAGAACACATTATATACAATGTAACTTCTCGGTGGCTCTGTCAGATAGCACATGATGACATTTATGAGACAGAGAGAATTTACTTTTACTTACTTATTTTTTATTGTGGTTAAACACATATAAGAAAATTTACCGTCTTAATTATTATGCAATCGCCAGAAGTTTTGCATTTCGCACAACGGCAACTCTGTATCCATTAAACAACAACTCCCCCGTTTTTCCTCTCCCAGCCCCTGGCAGCCACCATTCCACTTTCTGTTTCCATAGACTATGCTAGGTACCTCCTGTAAGTGAGTCATGAATATTTATCCTTTAATGACGGGCTTATTTCACTTAGCATAGTGTCCTCAAGGTTCCCCCACGTTGTAGCATGTGTTAGAACTTCCTTCCGTATTACAGCTAAATAATATCTTGTTGTATGGACAGACCACATTATGTTTATCCATTCATCCATTGATGAATACTAGTTGCTTCCACTTTTTAAAAAATATATTTTATTGATTTTTTACAGAGAGGAAGGGAGAGGGATAGAGAGTTAGAAACATCGATGAGAGAGAAACATCGATCAGCTGCCTCCTGCACACCTCCTACTGGGGATGTACCCGCAACCAAGGTACATGCCCCCGACCAGAATCGAACCTGGGACCCTTCAGTCCACAGGTCGGTGCTATATCCACTGAGCCAAACCGGTCAGGGCTGCTTCCACTTTTTAGCTGTTGTGAATAATGCTGCTATGAACATGGGTGTTCAAATATCCCTTTAAGACCCTGCTTTCCTTTCTTTTGGGTGTATAACCAGACGGGATTGCTAGATCATACAGGTCTAGTTTTAATTTTTTGAGGAGACACCATATCGTCTTCCACAGTGGCTGCACCACTTTATGTTCCCACCAATAGTGCACAGGAGTTCCAATTTCTCCACATCCTCACCAGCACTTGTTATTTTGTCTAATTGATAGAGGCCATCCTAATGGGAGTGAGGTGGTTTGATTTGCATTTCCCTAATGATTCGTGACGTTGATCATCTTTTCATGTGCTTGTTGTTGGAGAAAATTGTTTTTAATATGAAAACGTCTTGCTGATGGGGACTCTGGAGAGAACTGAGTAGGAGAAAGTGAAGTTGATGATGTCTTCTTAACTCTTAGGGATGATTTGTCAGGAGGAGATGGGACGCCAGGTGCTTGTCTTGGCCCGGGAATCTGCAGGAGGCTCTGAGCACACCACACGGGCGCTTGAATTCTCTCTGCATTTGGGTCGTTACACTACGACCCACAAGCTCAGGGTAAGAAGGAAGGAAGTGGGTAAACGATATCTTCTCCCTATCGCTGACCTTCCCTACTTCGATTCTCCTCGGGAGACGCCGCTGCGCCAGGTCTGCATGTCTGTCCGGAGAAGTGCACGTGATGTCCCTTCCTCCACATAAGTAGCTGCACATCATACACACTGTTTGGTCTTTGCTTTTTCTTCTGAAATACATATTTTGGGAAGAGTTTCGTATTAATGTGTATGGTTCTGCTTCTGGAATGTTCTTCCGAAGCTAATTCTCAATCCCACTCCTTCCATCGCCACACTTGGCCTCCAGGAGCTTCTCTCCATTTCTCCTCCCAGGGGTTGGCCTGTGCTCTTCCACGCTGACTCCTCAGGCGGCTGGACCCTGGAGCAGAGCACACAGGCCAAGGGCAGACAGGGGGGCCTGTGAGCCAGTGTGACTTCGCCCGGTAGGTGACGCTGGGACGTATGGGTTGTGAAGGGATTCTGGGTTGACGTTGTCTTTATTATAAAATAGTGATTATCTGTGGAAGCCATCCATGTGCCAGGCATTCTACCGGGTGCTTCTCACATATTATTTCTGATGCCCACATACGTTTACAAGGTCAGCATGGGTTTTCTCACTTTACATCTGAAAAAAGTGAGGCTCGAGGGTTTAAGTGACGTATCCGGAGTCCCCAGCCAGGGCAGTGGGGCCGAGCTTTCCCGGGGCATGTGATGCAGGTGCCCTGGCTCCTGGCCTGCTGCTACCGCACCCCTTTCCGGCAGTCACTGCCTCAGAGTGGAGGCCGGGGCGTGGTGAGCACCAAGCTGCCATGAGCACCCTCGTTTGGTGGAGGGACAAGAGTGTCCTGCCGGCTGCATTGGTTGGCGGATCGATGTGCCTTCCCCATGGCGGCCAAGGAGAGGCAGGCCCTCCGCCGTGCCACTGCAAGGCAGATGGCTCATTTCCCTGTCTCCTCACGTGGAGAGCCAGGCACCCCACCTCCCACCCCTCCAAGGCTGCTGCAGGCATCATGCCCCGGCCTTCCTCCTCTGTGTCCATGCTCACTCCACCCTGGCGCCCCAGTTCCCAGCTCTGGGCTCACTCCATGCACGCCTGTCAGTCAGAGCCTGCAGGCACCTCCCCTGGGTGCCGAGGAGCGCTGACAGGGGCTACTCTCAAGCATTCGGTGGGGTGAAGGGAAGGGAGGCCAACAAGAGGTGACAAAGCACCGGGGCTGGTGACCTTGGAAACCATTTCCTGCACTGGGACTACTGGGAGGGCACTGGGGGGGGGGGGGGGGGGGGCTGGGGGGGCGGGGAGCTGCTGGACAGGAGGGCAGTCCTGGTAGAGGATCAGCACTGCCAGCCCCAGTCTCCATGCAGGAGCAGAGGGTAAGACGGTCCTGCCCACTTTCCTCCTGCTCTGACTCCCGGCCAGTCTTGCCCTGACAGAAGCCGGAGGGCAAGGGAGCCCGGGAACAGAGTGGCTGGAGGACATGGGCAGGGATGTGGGAGGTCACCTGGGAGCCAGGCACCGCGCCCTCCCTCTGAGGCCTGGGGATGGGCGTGCGTGTCCGCCTTGGGCTGTCCGGGCTGGCCCTCTGCTACTCCAACAGGCAAGGAGGACCCGGCCCAGCCAGCCTGCCCCAGCCTCCCTGCAGGTTTGGGGGTAGGTGGCAAACGGGGACAAATGTGGCAGAAAGTGTGGGACTTTGGGGAAGTCCCGGGCAGATTTATGAGGGTCTTTGGGGCTCCTGTGTCCCATCTTTGGGGCACACTGAGGCTGCCTGCCACGCTGGCCCTGTCAGTCTCAGCGCTCGGCTGTGCTCTGCCGCCCCTCGTGCCTGAGTGGTCATCAATTACTCATGAAAACAAATGGCACGTCCGCTTCCTCGCTTTCATTAATGTCCGCCCCCCTTTCTCTAGATGTCTGTTCAGAGCTGGCTCCAGTGCTGGTCCGGGACCCAAGGCCTGTTTCTTTCTGAGTGCCTTCCTCCCAGGGTCCAGGAAGAGCGCCCACTGCTCCGGGCGAACCCTGTGCGGGGCCAGGAGGGTGAAGCCCTAAGGATGAGGAGGGACAGCTTGGCGCAACCTCAGGGGACACTGGAGCCAGACACCAGCCACGCCACGCCCAATTCCTGACTCAGGGAACTGCTGGAGAACAATAGTGGTCTTAGCTCCTGTGCTTTGGGATAATTTATTATGCAGCAGAGGAGGGAGACACTGACCCGGGGGAATGAGGAGCATGCCCGGTGCAGCTGGCAGCAGGAACCCCGGAGTCCGCGGGCCCCTCCAGGGGCAGGGGGCCGGGAGGGGTGCCTCCTGGGCGGGGCTGGGCTCCTCCCACAGCCTCACCAGTCTGAGCTGATATCCTACAGCTCAACGCCAAGGTTAGGGAAGGTGGACGGCTCTTGGGGTGGGAGAGGCCGGGGTCCTTTTATTACCAACCGAACTCAATGTCTATTTTATTAATAATGCATGCCGGGTGGCGATGTCTGAACAAATGCTCGTCTCCCAAGTCTAATTGTTCAGTCGGGCATCCCTCCCGTAGATTTATCATTCTCTCTGTTCTTTATTTAGTAGTTTTATTGCCAGTGATTAGTAATGGCATCAGTCGGAGTCCCTCTTTATGGGGAAGATTCATCTCTGCTTACGAGTGGGATGAACCTGCAGTGGGCAGGCTTGGGGGGGGGGGGGCAGGACGCTCTCCCCCAGCCGCTTGCTCCCCCAGCAGCCCAGGCCCCTGGTGCCTCCACGCCCAGGCTGCCCCTCGTGGTTGGGCCTCCATGCCCCTGGGAGCGAGCTCAGCTCTGCCTCGCTGTCGTTGGGAGGCAGACGGTGTGAACAGCCTCCTGCTTTTCTCCGCCCCCCCCCCCCCGCCCCCCCCCCCCCCCCGTCCCTATTTAGGGGAACGCAGAACCCCAACGCCCCTCCCCCAGCAGCTTCTCCATCACACTCCCGGGAGACTTGAAGCTGAGGGGGCCTTGCGGCAGACCTGGGTGGGTTGGGGGGGGGAGTTGGGGAGACTCTCCTCTCCCTGCCCCTCTGTTGTTGCCTGGCCCACCCAGGGCCCCGGGATGGGTTTCCAACTCTGGGTGAACCTGACCTTCTGCTGAACGTCCCTTGATGACGGCCATGCCTGGGCGTTGCCCCAAACCTATAGAACCCAAGGCCAAGGTCCAAAGTGTGGGGATCTCTCCCCAGTGTAACCTGTCCAGGCAGGGCCTCTTTCCTGATGCACTGTTCCCTGCAGGTTCCTAAGACCTAGCTGGGTCCTAAAGTGAGCCCCCTGCTCTGTGGAGCAGGTGAGTGGAGAGCTGCAGCAGTGACTGGCTGGCAGGGTTCTGCGAGGGGGGGGGGGGAGGGGCGGGGCGTGGGGTTGGGGGGGTGGAAGAGGGAGCGGGTTTCTGCAGCTGGCTGGCCTGCAGGGCATGTCTGCTTGTGGGGCAGTGGAGGAGCTGGGCAGAGGGCTCCAGGCCGGCCCCGAGCTGGCCTCATGCTGCAGGTTCAGGACCCTCCCCAGCATCCCCCGGGTGGCTGGGCTCTCCCTCGAGGATCCATGGTGTTGGGGAAGCAGCTCGGGCTTTGCGCTTGGACAGGCCTGGGGTTCCGATTCCGGCTCCTCTCCGCGCGTGCACAGAACTGATGGACCACGGGCTCTTCAGCAGTGGAGATGATAACAGCTCATCTGTGAGGAGCGCTCCACCTCCCATAAGCGACCCAGCCCTCCCTGCCTCCTTCCCTCCCTTTTCTCTTCAGCACGTATTCCCTGAGCTCAAGGCCTTAGCTCCTGCCCCGAGGTCCCCCTGGTTGCTCCCTTACTGATCACTTGCCTCCTCCCTACTTGCTCCAAGGGCTGCTTCTCTTTTAACTGAAGCACAGACACTTTATCTTCCCCTCTTCTCTATAGCACCAAGGAACAGGGCAAAGGCAGCTGGAATATTTCATTGTTTTGGTGTCTATTGGTCAAAACTAGTGGCTCAAGACACTGACATTTGGTGTCAGGGTTCAGTGGGGCGGGGATTCAGGAGCAGCTTGGCTGTGGCTCCAGCTCTGGCTCTCTCAGGTGGCTGCCCTGGGACAGGCAGTGGCTGGAGCTGGCCGGTCAAGGGCCGGGGTGGCTTGGAGTTGGCTGGGCAGCCTGTCCTCCTGTGGCCTCCCACGTGGTCTGCTCTGTGAGCACGTGGGGCTTCCGCACCACGTGGTGGCCTCAGGCTCCTCACTTGGCAGCCCTGGGCTCCAAACCGTCCAGAGAGAGCGAGGTGGAAGCGGCCACCTCTGGTGACCAGTCCCTGAGGTAGCATAGGGTCACTTACACCTGCTCTATGAGTGGGGCAGTGGCAGTGGTCCACCCAGGGCAGGGGGAGGGGACACAGATGCACCTCCTAATGGGGGGTTGGCAAGCTTCAGGAGAGCCTGTGGGAAGGAAAATACTTTTGCAACATTTTGGGCAAATACAATCTGTCACATTTATCACACAGGGAAATGGACTGCAAAGGGGCCTGGGACCGGGGCCTCAGAACACAGGGTGTCGCACCGTCTCCAGCTTGGAGGCCACCATGATCGCCTCTCTCCCCTCTGCCCCGCCCCAGGGCCTCCACCACAGGCAGCAGCCCCGTCATCGCATGGGGCGGTCCATGTCTTCAGGAGGTGGAGGCCCAAGAAGGTCTGAGAGCCCAGCAGGCCTTCCTTTTAAGATTCACTTCCTGTCTGGAGACCTGCCTCTTTCCCCATGATTGACAGCAGGAAAGCCCCTCTGCATCGGAGGTCCTGATCTGGCCACAGGCGTGTGGGCTGTCACTGGCCGGGGAGGCTGGCCCAGCAGGCACACAGCTCCAGCCTGGGGCCCTGCAGAGCGCGTTGGTCCTCTGGGAGGCTGTGGCCACTCTTAGCTGCTTGCTTCTCAGATGCTGGTCTTGGAGTTGGCAAAGGAAGGAGGGAGTAACTTTTTCCAATTAAGATGCATTCGCTTTGTCATCTAATCCAGTTCCTCTTTAGTCCCTCAGCCTAGGAATTATCCTTTATTAAACTCGGGCCTTCCCTGTGTGTGCCAGGCTCAAACTGCAGCAGCAGGGCAATCTGGAGCCCCCACTCCACCCCCACCCCTGGCGCTGCTGTGTGTGGGAGGTGTGGGGGGGAGGAAGTAGCAGGGGGGAGGGGGATGGGGGGTTTCCCCTCTGGCAGCTGTTTCAGGCCTGCTTGGTGGGAGGAAGCCAGTGAACAGCGACCTCTTCAGCAATCAGGAATGGGAACTATGGGTACCCGGGCCCAGCCTGGAGGGCCCAGCCAGGCTCCCTGGGGTCATCTGCAGCCAGGACACCCCCAGAGTGTGGGACCTCTGCTAAGCAGTGAGGGGCGGTGGCCAAGGGGACCAGATGAGGAGCTATTAGTGATGAGCTGAGCGATGGATGGGCTGAGTGCTTTACAGGCACTAACTCACCTAGTCCTCACTATCATCATACTAGGGGCCCAGTGCACAAATTCATGCACCTTGAAAGGAACTGTGGGCCACGAGGGTAGGGGGCACACAGGGGCGGGTCCTGCCGCAGCACCCAGTCTCCTGTCTGCTGGCAGCCCCGCTTCCACTGCTGCCACTCCCACGTGCTGACGGCACCGGCCCTGCTCACAACTGCTGCTGGTGCTGAGCGATCAGGGCCGGCACTGGGCGCCAGCAGTGGGTGCGATTGCTGGGAGGGACCACGGCATGCGTGGGAGCAAAGAACTTTCAGTAACCACCAGAGGCTCGCCCTGATGACAGTGACCAGCGCCCGCCTTGGTCTGGCACCCCCACTCACCTGTTCCACCATCCTGCCACAGCCGATGCCTACCATGTTCTGCGAGCGCCCTCTGGTGGTCACCGCACATCATAGCAACCAGTTGTTAGGTTGTTCTGCTGTTTGGTCTATTTGCATACTAGGCTTTTATTATATAAGATGAGGCCAGGATTAGAATGGTCTCCCTTTTACAGATGAAGATACTGAAGGTCAGAGTGGCCTGCGCAATCGCTGACTAAGTGGTCCAGTGGGGATGTAAATCCAGGCAGCCTGATTCCAGGCCTGGGCCTTAGCTCTTACAGGAGGGCTCTTCTCAGTAATGCCAGTGAGGTGCCTCTGTGAGGTGGGGCGGTAGTGCTTTGCCACCCTGCTGTGCTTGGTTAGAGGTCTTCAGGGCTCTCCTGGGGCAGAGGGTGCAGGAGCAGCCTCGACCTCTCTCAGACTCCTTGTCAGACGAAGGCCAGATGAATGCATCCCCAACAGACATCTTGACTCAGTTTCATAAGAGACATGCAGCTAAGCCACTCCAGCATCCTGACCCATGATATTGTGGAAAAAAAGAAAGGTTTGTGGTTTTAAGCCACTAAGGGAAGTCTTGTGGCATTTTGTTACACATGAATAGATTCTAATACAGTGTTCACACTAATTTATAGCCTCACAAGCAGTGTAAGAGAATGTCTACAGCTCTGTATCCATGTCAACACTTGGCCTTATTAGAATTGACAGTTTTGCCAATCTGATGGGTAGGTAATACTGCTTACTGTGACTTCAATTTGCTTCGAGAGCGAATTAAGGTCAGAGCACTTTAGAGCTCTGCTATTCAGTGCTCACACCTGTGGGATTGTTACGTCCTCTTGATTAATTGGCCCCTTTATCATTATAAAATGTCCCTACTTATCCATTGTTCTAAAATCTACTTGGATTGACATTAATATGGCTGCTCCAGTTGTCTTTCTTTTAAAGTTCTTTTATTTTTTTGCTACTTGATTTTATCCCTGTGAACATTAAACCTGTAAGTCATCAGTGTTTCTCTGTGTAGTTTAAGTTTATTCATGCCTTTTTTTTTTGCCACATGACACTCAATTGTAGGAATATCCCATATATCTATTCCTCGATTGATTTATAACTTTGTTATTATTTGCAATTACAGCCAACTTTTGAAAAATACTTTTGTACTAACAGAACAAGTTTTAAGCATAGGATTATTTCTATGGATATTTATTAATTTAATTTGTTGAATAGTAAATGTTCATATGAGAGGCCCAGCCGGTACAGGATAGTGGAGTGTGGATATGCCGGGGGCCGTCTCTATAGTGAGTAGCCTGGCACACATTGGCCACTTCTAATGGTCACACGTGCTCTGAAGGCACTCATTGAATAAAGGGGTTTAATCAGATATTTGCCTAACAATTAGATTTGTTGTGTAGCTGCTAACATCTCAAATTTACTAGAAAGCATCAATTGCTTCCCAAATTAATTGTGTCAATTGAAAGCTCTACCAAGGGTGTCAAAATCTCTTCTTTACCAATATGTTCTCTAAACAAGGTATTTTCAGTTCTATCATCTATCTTTCTATATCTATCATCTATCTATCTATCTATCTATCTATCTATCTATCTATCCTATACTTACCTACCTACCTACCTACCTATACTTACCTACCTACCTACCTTGATATCTAGATATTTTGCTAAAGTGATGAGCATGATTTCATTATAGTTGGTAAGGCTCTTTAACAACGTAAAGATCCAGAGACATGGAAGCATGCAACAGGCTGATGAATCTCAGAGGGAAGATTGGGGGAGGCGGGGAGAGATTAGCCCAGGAACTTATATGCATGCTTGCATAACCCATGGATACAGACAATAGTGCAAAGAAGGCCTGGGGAAGCGGTTGGGAGCAGGGAGGTGGGGAGCAATGGGAGGGGGGAGGCGGGTATCTGTAATATTTTCAACAACAAAGATAAATTAAAAAACAAAACAAAAAACCACAAAGATACACAAAACAAAACAAACAAAAAATGTAAAACATGAACAGCAAAGTGCATGACGCAGAAAGGTAAAGTTCAATGAATCACCTCAAATGGACACATCTTTGTAATCACTGCCTAACCATGGAAAATAGAATTGCACGACCACCACCAGATTCCTTCTTCAGGCTCCCTCTCGACATGCCCCTCCTTCCACTGTCCTAGCGGTGACATTTTGTCCTCATTTTGAAGGTTATAGAAATGAAATCACACATTCTCTTTCAAATCTGGCTTTTTTCATTCAGTGTGGTCGGTGAAGTTCTCCCATTGCATTGATTGTAGCTGTAGTTTCTAGGATTTCATTGCTTTGTAGGTGTCCAATGAATGAATATTTCACGTTTATCCATTCCACTAATAAATGTCATTTGCATTCTTATGAATTTGGGGTTACCTAAAGTGTGCTGCTAGGAATATTCTTTCATCTGCCTCTTGGTGAACATACATGCACAGTTCTGTTAGTATGTACCTAAGATCCTGAATGACTGGATCTTAGATAAACATATGATTAACTCTAACAGATAATGTCAAATGGTTGTTCAAAGTGTCTGTACAAATTTTCACTTTTACCATCAGTGCATAAAAGTTCCCTTGGCCACCCCAGCTGGTTTGGCTCCGTGGATAGAGCTTCAGACCACATACTGAAGGGCCCAGGTTTGATTCTAGTCAAGAGCATATACCTCAGTTGCAGGCTTGATCCCTGGCCCTGGTCGGGGCCAGTGTGGGAGGCAAACAATCGATGTGCCTCTCTCTCATCAATGTTTCACTCTGTCTCTCCCTTTCCCTTCCACTTTCTCTAAAAAAATCAATGGAAAAATATCCTTGGGTGAGAATAAAAAAAAAAATTCTCTTTGCCAATGTTTGCCATTGGCAGTTTTTAAATTTTAGCTATCTTTTTTTCTTTTAATCCTCACCCAAGGGTATGTTTTATTGATTTTTAGAGAGGGAGGAAGGGAGAGAGAGAGAGAGAGAGAAGAGAAGCATGGATTGGTTGCCTCCTCTATGTGCCCAGACCAGGGATCGAACCCACAACCTGGTATATGCCCTGTCTAGGAATTGAACCTAAAGCCTTTTGGTGCACAGGTGATGCTCCAACCACTGAGCAACCTGGCCAGGGCAGCTGTCTTCTTCATTTTTTGGTCAGGTTTTTTAGGGATTAATTAACTTACAGTGAAAAAATCATCCCTTTTATTGTACACTTCTACAAGTTTTAACAATGTATGGTTATGTACCACAGTTAAGATATAGAACATTTCAATTACTCCCGCTGATTCTCCTGTGGCCGTTGTAGTCTAACTCTATTTAAACACCAGTTTTTGGCAACCACTGATCTGCTCTCTCTGTCCCTATACTTCTGGCTTTTCTAGAAAGTCATATAAATAGAATCATGCAATATTCCATTTTAAAGTCTATTGCAATTGGCTTTTTTTCTCTTGCCAAGAGTACTTTTGAAATTCATGAATGGTGTTCATTCCTCTTTGTCACTGAGTACTGTTCCGTTGTGCGGATGTGCCAAGTCTGCTATCTGCTCATCAGTAGCAGGACATTTGGGTTGTTTGGGGGTGAATAAAGCTGCTGTAGCATCAGGTACAGGTTTTGTGTGAACGTAGTTTTCATTTCTTTTGGGAAACACCCAGAGGTGGGATCTCTCAGTCAGATGTAAGCGTGTGTTTATAAGGAACGTTGAGCCCATTTCCCAACGTGATCTTACCGTTTGCACTAAACAGCCACGATGTCACGGGCTCCAGCTGTTCTGCATCCTCGCCATTTTTATTGCAGTTTTTATTCTAGTTTTTCTAATGTTGTCTTAATTTGCATTTTTTAATGACTAATCTAGTTGATCATTTGCTTATTTGCCATCCATGTCACTTCTGTTTAAATTCTTTGCCCACTTTTAAAATTGGATTGTTTTCTTGTTTTTTGAGAAATTGTGGATACAAGTCATTTGTTAAATACGTACTAGGCAAATATTTTCTTTCCTTCTGTGGCCTCTGGTTTTGTTCTTTTAATCATGTCATTTGATGAAATCCAATTTATCAACTCTTTCTCTAGAATGTGCATTTATTGTGGAATCTAAGAAATATTTGCTTACCCCAAGATTACATACATTCTCTTATATGTTTTCTTTTAGAAGTTTTATGATTTTAGATGATATGTTTAGATCTATGAAGTGCTATATAAGTGTCAATTCGGTCAATTTGGTTCATATTGTCTTTTGAGTCTTTTTATCATTATCAGTTTTCTGTTTAATTGTATGAATTATTAAGAGACAAATATTGAAATCTTTAATTGTAATTAATGTTTTTTAAATTTCTCATAATTCTATCAGTTTTTGCTTTATGTATTTTGAAACTATTTTTATTTTATTTCACTTTTTAAAAAAATATGTTTTATTGATTTTCTACAGAGAGGAAGGGAGAAAGACAGAGAGTTAGAAACATCAATGAGAGAGAAACATCTATCAGCTTCCTCCTGCACATCTCCCACTGGGGATGTGCCCACAACCCAGGTACATGCCCCCGACCGGAATCGAACCTGGGACCCCCCAGTCCTTAGGCTGACGCTCTATCCACTGAGTCAAACCAGTTTTGGCTTATTTCACTTTTTTAATTTAAATTTTTTATTGTTGACACTATTACAGATGCCCCCATTTCCCCCCCTTTGCCCACCTCCTCCCAGCCCCTGCTCCCTCATCTGTGTCCATGGCTATGCATATATGTTCTTCAGCTAGTACTTTTTAAAAACTTATTTTAAAAATTATTATTAATTTTAAAGAAAGAGGGAGAGAGGGAGAGAGAGAGAGAGAGAGAGATCAATTTATTGTTCCACTTATTTATGCATTCATTGGTTGATTCTTGTATGTGTCTTGACTGGGGATTGAACCTGCTACCTTGGCATGTCAAGACAATAACCAACTGAGCTACCCAGCTAGGGTTCTTGCAACTCTATTTTTTAGTAGGTCTCTTAATCATGATATATAATCAATTTTTTATTCTTAGCAATATTTATTTCTGCTCTTTTTGATATTAATGTAGATATGCTAGCTTTATTTTGATTAGCATTAACATGACATATCTTTTCCTATGCTCTTACATTTAAAAAACATATTTTTATTGATTTCAGAAAGGAAATGAGAGGGAGAGAGAGATAGAAACATCAGTGATGACAGACAATCATTGATTGGCTGCCTCCTGCATGAGCCCACAACCTGGGCATGTGCCCTGACTGGGAATCGAACCATGACCTCTCGGTTCATAGGTTGACACTCAACCACTGAGCCAGTACCAGTGGGCATTTTTTTAAACTGTGATTTTATATTTAAACTAAATGTCTATTGGTGATTATAATTGACTCTGCTTTTTCTTTTTAAATCCAATCTAAACATCTCTCTCTTAATTGGGAGGTTTAGGCTATTTCTGGTTCATATAGTTATCTATTTTGAGTTTAAATCCACTATTTTTGCTATTTGTCTTATCCCCTCTTTGTTCTCCTTTCTTTTTTGTCCATCCCTTCCTTCTTTTGGATGAGTTATTTTCTATAACATAATTTTATTCCATATTATCTTATTAACTATACATCATGTTTTTTACTAGTTGCTCTAAGGATTATAATTTAATCTTTAAGTTATCATAATATCATCCTATCTTATATAATAAAAGCCCAGCGACCGAAATGGCAGAATGACCAGAACAGCCCCTGCCCCCCCCCCCCGCCCCGCAACAGGTGGTTAGGGGCAATCAGGCAGGCAGGCAAAGTGGTTAGGGGCGATTAGGCAGGCAGGTGAGTGGTTAGGGGAGATGAGGCAGGCAGGCAGAGGTGGTTAAGGGTGATCAAGCAGGCAGATGAGTGGTTAGGGGCAATCAGGCAGGCAGGCAGAGGTGGTTAGGGGTGATCAGGCAGGCAGGTGAGTGGGTAGGGGCAATCAGGCAGGTAGGTAGAGTGGTTAGGGACGATCAGGCAGGCAGGTAAGCAGTTAGGAGTCAGTGGTCCCAGATTGTGAGAGGGATGTCCAGCAGTTGGACATCCCCCGAAAGGAAGGTCCCAGATTGTGAGAGGGTGCAGGCTGGGCTGAGGGACCACACCCCCCCCTACCCCGTGCATGAATTTCGTGCACTGGACCTCTAGTTTCTTTTATAACATAAGAACCTTGCAATAGCACCCTTTCCTTTATCTTCTTTCATCCTTTGTGCTATTGTTGACATATATTTTACTTGTGTTTATGTGATAAATTCCATACCACATTGCTATTATTTTTGTTTTAAACAATTATATTATCTGTCAAATCTCAGAGGAAAGGCTGGGATGGGTGGGTGGGTGAGAAAAGAAAACAAAAGCACTTGTATGCATATATGCTCAAACTATGGACACAGACAATAGTGTGGTGAAGGCCTGGGGCAGGGGGCAGGGGCTGACTAGAAGGGGTCAATAAAAGGGGACATATGTAATACTTCCAACAATAAAGATAAAAAAACACACACTTATATTTCAAATATATTAAATATTTAAAAAGTCTTTTAAGCTTATCCACATATTTATAATTTTTAGGGGTTCTAGTTCATTAGATTAAACACAGATTCCCAGATTTTCAATGGGAAACGTTGTTATTCTGCCTAAGGAATTTGCTTGAGGTACAGATCTTCTGGAAATGAGTTCATTCAGCAAAGTCTTTATTAGACCTTCATTTTTAAAAGTTTTTTTCTTGCTTTGCAAAGATTTCTAGTTCAACAGTCTTTTTTTTAGTCTTTCAATAATTTAAAGATGTTGCTCCACCATCTTCTTGCTTTCATAGTTTCTGGTGATAAATCTGCCATCAAAAGTCTTTGCTTTTATCAGCAAAAAGAAAAAAGTTAAAAAAATGAGGATAGTTTAAGGCAGTGGTCGGCAAACTGTGGCTCGCGAGCCACATGCGGCTCTTTGGCCCCTTGAGTGTGGCTCTTCCACAAAATACTACATGCGGGCGTGCACGTACAGTGCAATTGAAACTTCATGGCTCACGCGCAGAAGTTGGTATTTTGTGGAAGAGCCACACTCAAGGGGCCAAAGAGCCGCATGTGGCTTGCGAGCCGCAGTTTTCCAATCACTGGTTTAAGGGACCACTGGGACAACAACAATTGTTGCAACATCTACAACATAAAGGTACCAGAAGGGGAAAAGAAAGCAAGAAATTGAGAAGCTATTTGAATATATAATGACTGAAAACTTTTCTAACCTGGTGGAGGAAAAAAAACACATAAGCCCAGGAAGTGCAAAGAATTCCAAACAGGATGAACCAAAAAGGCCCACCCCTGTAAATAAAATAAAAAATAAAAAAGGAGAAGTGACAACTGACACCACAGAAAGACAAAGGCTTAAAGAAAATACTATGAACAATTATATGCCAACAAATTGGACAATCTGGAAGACATGAATAAATTAATAGAAACATACAATCTTCCAAGACTGAGTCAAGAAGAAACAGAAAATCTGAGCAGACCATTTACAACCAACAAAATTGAAGCAGTAGAAAACAAACAAAAAAAATCCCAGAAACGAACAAATAAAACTCCTGGACCTGATGGCTTCACAGGTAAATTTTCCAAACATTCAATGAACTAACATATATTCTTCTCAAATTATTTTAAAAAATTTAAAAGGAGGGCCCTAGCTGGTTTGGTTCAGTGGATAGAATGTTGGTCTGCAGACTGAAGGGTCCCGGGTTCCAATCCAGTCAAGGGCTCATGCCAGGTTGTAGGCTTGGTCCCCACTGGAGAGGGGGTGGTGGTGCAGGATGCAGCCGATCAATGGTTCTCTATTATCATTGATGTTTCTATCTCTCTCTCCCTCTCCCTTCCTCTCTGAAATCAATAAAAATATATTTTAAAAAATTAAAATCCCAAGTTATTTACGAGGCCAGCATTGTCCTGATTCCAAACCATTAAACTAAAAGAAAACATAGGCAGCAAAATATCAGACATTTCTCTTGGCATTATTTTTTTCTGACATATCTTCTTGGGCAAGGAAAACAGAAGAAAAAATAAACAAATGAGACTACATCATCTAAAAATTCCCTGCCCAGCAACAAAACAAAGAGACAACCCACTGTATGGGAGAACATGTTAGCCAATGGTATACATCTGACAAGAGGTTAATATCCAAAGTTTATGAAGAACTCAGACAACTCAGCATCCAAAGCACAAACAATCCAATGAAAAAGTGGGCAGAGGACCTGCATAGGTGCTTCTCCAAAGAGGACATACAGATGACCAAAGACATATGGAAAGATGCTCAATATCACTAATCATCAGAGAAACGCAAATGAAAACCACAATGAGATATCACCTCACAGCAGTCAGAATGGCTACCATCAATAAATTAACAAACAACAAGGGCTGGAGAGGATGTGGAGAAAGGGGAACCATTGTGCACTGTTGGTGGGCATGCAGACTGGTGCAGAAAACAGTATGGAGTTTCCTAAAAAAACTAAAAATGAAACTGCCTTATGAATTGCCTTATGACCCAGTAATTCCACTTCTGGTTATATATCTGAAGAAACCCAAAACACTAATTCAAAAGGATGTGTGCATCCCTCTGTTTACTGCAGTGTTATTTACAATAACCAAGATATGGAAACAATCCAAATGCCCATCAATAGACAGTGAATAAAAAAGTGGTTGGCCCAGCCAGTATGGCACAGTGGTTGAGTATTGATCTATGAATCAGGAGGTTATGGTTCAATTCCCAGGTAGGGTACAGGCTTGATCCCCAGTAGAGGGCTTGCAGGAGGTAGCCAGTCAATGATTCTGTCTCATCATTGATGTTTCTCTCTCCTCTCCCCTCTTCTCTCTGAAATCAATAAACCATATATTTTTAAGAAGTAGTGGTACATATATACAATGAAGTATTACCATAAAAAATAATGAAATGTTACAATTTGTGACAGCATGGATGGACTTGGAGGTTATTGTGCTAAGTGAAATAAGTCAGACAGAGAAAGACAAATACTGTATGATTTCACTTATATGTGGAATCCAAAGAACAAAATAAGCAAACAAAACAGTAACAGACTCCCAGATACAGAGAACAGACTGATGGTTGCCTATGGGGAGGTGGGTTAGAGGGCTAGGCAAAAGTGGTGAAGGGATTAAGACATATAAATTAGTAGTTCTAAAATAGGCACTGGATGTAAAGTATAGCATAGGGAATATAGTCCATTATATAACTCTGAATGGAGTCAGATGGGTAACTTATTAGGGTAATCACTTCATAAGTTATATAAATGTCTCATGACTATGTTGAACATCTGAAACTAATTCAAAACAATGTTGAATGTAAACTGTAGTTGGAAAAATATTTTTTAAAGTCTGCTCTTTTGAATATAAAGTGTCATCTTTAAAAAATTTATCTTTATTGTTGAAGTATTATAGATGCCCCTTTCATCCCCATTAACCCCTTCAAGCCCACCCCTGCCTCCTGCGGCAGGCCTTCACCAGAGTAATGTCTGTGTCCGTGGGTTATGCATATATGCATGTAAGTTCTTTGGTTAATCTCTTCCCACCCACCCTGCCCCGCCTTCCCTCTGAGATTCATCAGTCTGTTCTATGCTTCTATGCCTCTAGATGTGTTTTGTTCATCAGTTTATTTTGTTCATTAGATTCCACATGTGAGTGCGATCATGTGTACTTTCTCTCTTATTTCACTTAGCACGATACTCTCCAGGTCCCTCCATGCTGTCTCAAAGGGTAAGAGATCCTTCTTCCTTACTGCTGCATAGTATTCCATGGTGTAAATGTACCTGCCGGAAGCCGGTCCATCCTTGCTGCTTGACACAGTCGCTGCAGGAAAGAAACGTCTACATAGCATATGTTTCAATGGACCTGGCATATATAGCATACTGTTTTTAATATGTTGCATACTGTTTTTAATATGTTTGCTCCCTTTAGCGCCATGTGTTTTAAGCAAGGTCACCTCTCTGAGAAAGGTTGTTTCCCCAGGTGGGGATCTTTCCCTGAGGTTAGGGAGGGGATACAACCCCTTAATTAAGCGCCAGGCGGGTAGTTAAGCTACATGGTCTTTACTCCCTGGAATGGAGATGAGAAACACCTTAACCCTTGTAATAGAAATTGACAGGATTGGGATCGGCTGGTATAAATACGGATGTAATAAGACAATAAACGTCAGATCCTCATCAGTTCCTAACCAGAACTCCGACCAGAACTTTGGCTGGAGATCCTGGCTATAGGTCCTGACTAGGCTGCTGACCAACTGAAGGCTGTCTTCGTGTCATTCCTTCTTCGCCGACTCCGTCCACACCTTTGGGGACCCCTGGACCTGCTGGGATTGGACCCCGGCATGTACCACAGCTTTTTTATCCACTGGTTTACTGATTGGCACTTGGGCTGTTTCCAGATCTTAGCTTTTTTAAATTGCGCTGCTATGAAGATAGGGGTGCATATGTTTTTTTCTGATTGGTGTTTTGGGTTTCTCAGGATATATTCCTAGAAGTGGGATCACTGGGTCAAAGTCAGTTCCATATTTACTTTTATGAAGAAACTCCATACTGTTTTCCATAATGGCTGCACCAGTCTGCATTCCCACCAGCAGTGTACTAGGGTTTCCTTTTCTCCACATCCTCACCAGCACTTGTTGTTTGTTGATTTCTTGATGGCAGCCATTCTGACAGGTGTGCGGTGATACTTCATTGTTTTAATTCGCATGTTTCTGATGATTAGTACTTTGAGTATTTTTTCATATGTATTTTGGTCATCTGTGTGTCCACTTCGGAGAAGTGTCTATTTAGTTCTTTTGCCCATTTTTTAATTGGATTGTTTGTCTTTCTTTTATTGATGGTTTTTATTTTGATGTAGTCCCATTTGCTGTGCAGAAGCTTTTTATTTTGATGTAGTCCCATTTGTTTATTTTCTCCTTAGTTTCCCTTGCTCTAGGACAGTGATGGCGAACCTATGGCATGCGTGTCAGAGGTGACATGCAAACTCATTTTTTTGGTTGATTTTTATTTGTTAAATGGCATTTAAATATATAAAATAAATATCAAAATATAAATCTTTGCTTTGCTATGGTTGCAAATATAAAAAAATTTCTATATGTGACACCTCACCAGAGTTAAGTTAGGGTTTTTCAAAATGCTGACACGCTGAGCTCAAAAGGTTCGCCATCACTGCTCTAGGAGATGTATCAACAAACATATTGCTATGAGAGATGTCTAAGATTTTGCTGCCTGTGTTTTCTTCTAAGATTTTTATGGTTTTGAGACTTTTAAGTCTTTTATTCATTACGAGTTTGTTCTTATGTATGGTGTAAGTTGATGGTCTAGTTTCATTTTTTTGCATATATCTTTCCAATTTTCCCAAAACCATTTATTGAAGAGACTCTCTTGACTCCATTGTATGCTCTTGCCTCCTTTGTCAAATATTAATTGAGCTTATTGGCTTGGGTCAATTTCTGGTTTCTCTGTTCTGTTCCATTGGTCTATATGTCTGTTCTTGTGCCAGTACCAGGATGTTTTGAGTAGAGTGGCTTTGTAGTATAACTTGATATCTGGTATTATGATCCCCCCAACTTTGCTCTTCTTTCTCAAGGTTGATGCAATTATTTAGGTTCTTTTTTATTCTATATAAATTTTTGGAGTATTTGTTCTAGATCTGTGAAATTTGCCATTGGTATTTTAATAGGGATCCATTGAATTTATAGTTTGCTTTGGGTAGTCTAGACATTTTAATGATGTTGATTCTACTAATCCATAAACACCATATATACTTCCACTTGTTTATATCTTTCTCTATTTTTTTCTTTTTTAAAAATATGTTTTTATTGATTTCAGAGAGGAAGGGAGAGGGAGAGAGAGATAGAAACATCAGTGATGATAGAGAATCATTGACTGGCTGCCTCCTGCACTGCCCACACTGGAGATCAAGTCAGCAACCCGGTTATGTGCCCTGATCAGGAATCAAACCGTGAACTCCTGGTTCATAGGTGGATGCTCAACTATAGAGCCGCGCTGGCCGGGCGCTCTATCTCTTTTTTCAATATCCTGTAGTTTTCTGAGTGCAGGTCTTTTATCTCCTGGGATAAGTTTATTCCTAAGTATCTTAACTTTTTTGTTGGAATAGTAAATGGAATTGTTTTTTAGTTTCTCTTTCTGATAATTCACTATGGTGTATAAAAATGTCATCAATTTCTGGGTGTTAATTTTGTGTCCTGCTACACTGCAGAATTCATTTTTTAAATCTAATAGTTTTTTGGTGGAGTCTTTAGGGTTTTCTATGTACAATATCGTGTCATCTGTGAATAATGACAGTTATACTTACTCCTTTCCAATTTGATGGCTTTTATGTTTTCTTCTTGTCTGATTGCTGTGGCTAGGACTTCCAGTACTATGTTGAATAAGAGTGGTGAAAACAGACATCCCTGTCTTGTTCCTGTTCTTAGGGTAGATGGTTTTAGTTTTTGCCCATTGAGTATGATGTTGGCTGTAGGTTTTTGATATATAGCCTTTATTTGTTGAGATATTATCCCTCTATTTCAACTTTGCTGAGTTTTTATATAAAAAATGGGTGTTGAATTTTGTGGAATGCTTTCTCTGAATCTATTGATATAATCATGTGTTTTTTGTGTTTTATTTTTTTTTTATGTGATGTATCACATATATTGATTTGTGACTATTGTACCAGTCTTGCATCCCTGGGATATATCACATTTGGTCATGGTCTATGATCTTTTTAATGCATTGCTGGATCCAATTTGCTAATATTTTGTTGAGGATTTTAGCATCTATGTTCATCAGGGATATTGGCCTGTAATTCTCTTTCTTTGTAGTGTCTTTATGTGGTTTTAGAATTAGGATAATGCTGGCCTCAGAAAAAGAGCTTGGAAATATTCCTCCCTCTTGGATTTTTTGGGATAGTTTGAGGAGGATAGGTATAAGTTCTTCTTGGAATGTTCGGTAAAACTCCCCCATAAAGCCACCTGGACCAGGGCTTTTGTTTGCTGAGAGTTTTTTGATTACTGCTTCAATTTCATCAGTTGTTATTGGCATATTCAGGTTTCTTTTTTATCCTTCCTGGTTCATTTTTGGAATATTGTGTTTTTCTAGGAATTTGTCCATTTTGTCTACATTGTCCAGCTTGTTGGCAAATAATTGTTCATAGTATTTTCTTACAATCCTTTGTATTTCTATGATGTCAGTTGTAGCTTCACATCTTTCATTTCTGATTTTACTTAGTTGGGTCCTCTCTCTGTTTCTGGATGAGTCTGGCTAAAGGTTCATTAATCTTGTTTATCTTTTCAAAGAACCAGCTCTTAGTTTCATTGACTTTTTTTTTTTTTAGTCTCTATTTCATTTATTTATGCTCTGACCTTTAATATTTCCTTTCTCCTACTTACTTTGGGCTTTCCCTGTTGTTCTCTTCCTAATTCATTAAGTTGTAGGGTTAGCTAGTTTAGTAATTTTTCTTCTTTTTTTGAGGTAGGCCTATAGTTCTATGAACTTCCATCTGAGGACTGTGTTCCATAGATTTTGGGTCGTTCTGTGCTCATTTTCATTTGTTTCCAGGAATTTTTTTATTTATTTCCTGATCTCATTGATAACTCATTAATTGTTTAATAACATGTTATTTAGCCTCCATGTGTTGGAATGTTTTTGAGTGTTTTTACTATACTTAATTTCTAATTTCATGCCATTGTGATCTAAAAAGATACTTGATATGGTTTCAATCTTCTTGAACTTGCAGAGACTTGTTTTGTATCCTATCGTGTGGTATAACTTTGAGAACAACCCATGTGCACTTGAGAAGAATGTATATTCTACAGCTTTGGGGTGAAATATTCTGTAAATGTTAATTAAATCTATCTAATCTAGTGTGTCATTTAGAGTCATTGTTTCCTTGTTGATTTTTTTGTTTGGAAGATCTGTCCAGGGAAGGCAGCGAAGTGTTAAAATACCCTACTGTGACTATATTGCTGTCAATCTCCCTCTTAAAGTCCTCTAGAAGTTTTTTTAAATATATTTAGGTGCTCCTATATTGGGTGCATATATGTTTACCAGGGTTATATCCTCTTGTTCGATCAACCCCTTTAGTATTATGTATTGATCTTTATTGTCTCTTGTGATGGTCTTGATTTTGAAGTCTATTTTGTCAGATATGAGTATTGCTTCCCCAGCTTTTTTTTCTGTTTCCATCCATCCATTTACTCTCACCCTGTGTGAGTTTTTTGTTCTGAGGTGGACCTTTTGTAGACAGCATATATTTGGGTCATGTTTTTGTATCCATTCAGCTACCCTATGTCTTTTGATAGGAACATTTAATCCATTTACATTTAAGGTTATTATTGACTAGAGGCCTGGTGCACGAATTCATGCACCAGTGGGGTCCCTCGGCGTGGTTTGAGGAATCGGGCTGAAACTGGCTCTCCAACATCCCCCGAGGGGTCCCGGATAGTGAGAGGGTGCAGGCCAGGCTGAGGGACCCCACCGGTGCATGATCGAGGCTGGGGAGAGATGCGGAAGATTGGCCAGCTGGGGAGGGACCACGTGAGGGCTCCAGGGCATGTATGGCCCATCTCGCTCAATCCCAATTAGCTGGGCCCAAGCAGCAAGCTAACCTACTGGTCAGAGCATCTGCCCCCTGGTGGTCAGTGCACATCATAGCGAGTGGTTGAGCGAACTTAGCATATCATTAGCATGTTACACTTTGATTGGTTGAATGGCCAACCAGTTGACCAGACACTTAGCATATTAGGCTTTTATTATATGCATAGGTACTTGTTTATTGTCATTTTAATTCTGTATTTCTGTTTCTCTTATACATTTCTTCTTATTATCACAGTAGTCCCTTGAACATTTCTTGCAATGATGGTTTGGTGTTGATAAACTCCTTTAGCTATTTTTTTTTTTTTTTTTTTTGGTCTGGGAAGCTATTTATTTCACCATCCATTTTGAATGATAACCTTGCTCGATATGGTAGTCTTGGTTTCAGATCCTTGCTTTTCATTACTTTGAATACTTCATGACATTCCCACTTGGCCTGTATAGTTTCTGATGAAAAATTAGTTGATGGCCTTATGTGAGTTCCTTTGTGGGTAACAAATTGCTTTTATTTCTGCCTTAAAGATTCTCTCTTTGTCTTTAATTTTTGGCATTTTAATTATAATGTGTTTGGGTGTGGGCCTGTTTGGGTTCTTCTTGCTTGGGACTCTCTGTGCCTCCTCAACTTGTTCACCAAATTAGGGAAGTTTTCTGCCATTATTTCCTCAAACAGATTCTCTATCCCTTGCTCACTTTCTTCATCTTCACATCCTATGACATGAATACTGTTATATTTCATGTTGTCCCACAGCTTCCTTAAGCTGTCCTCCTGTTTTTTAATCGTTTTTTTTTTTTGTTCTCTGATTAAGTGATTTATTTTTATTTTTACCATCTTCTAATTCACTGATCTGATCCTTGGCTTCCCTGGATCTTATTCCTTCCTATGTGTTCTTTATTACTGTAAGTCATTCTTTATTTCCAAATGGTCTGTATCTTTCCTCATGCCATTAAGCATCTTTGTAACCATTATTCTGAATTTTATATCTGATAAATTTCTTATCTCCATTTTATTTTACTTTTTTTCCTGGAGACTTATATTGTTCTTTCATTTGGGGCTTTTTTTTAATCTCCCCATTTTGGCTGCCTGTTTGGTTTTTTTTTTTCTGTATTAGGTAGATCTGCTATGAATCCCATTCTTTTTGGAGGGCCTCTGGTAGTCAGATGCTATTCTTGACTGGCTTTGAGTACCCTGTTTGGAGTGATCACGAATCCACAGCTTTTGGCTTCCTCTGCTGGGGCTGGGTGCCTTTGGAAAAGACCAAGCTGTGCACCAAGGACTGCTTTCCTAGCCCCAGGTCCACTAGGAGATCAGGCAAAGACTCAAAGCATCCAGAGATCCGCATCTGCCTGCAGGCTGATTGTTATTCTGTCTCTTAATGAGCTTCAGAAACCCCTCAGGGTGGGGAAGAGATTTTCCAACAGGGTGGACAGAAGATACCCAGACAAAAGCTACCTGAATGGTAAAGGTCTGCCTGAGAAAGATGTCCTCCGCAGAATGAGGGAATGACCCAGCACAGGAAACTGTGCAGCTGCCTTCTGAGCTCTAACCCCAGAGCCTCCAACCCTGCATTCTCCTCACACAGCTCTAGTCCACTCTGCCCTCCCTCTGCCAGAGCCCAAGGTGAGTGGCTGCACAGGAAATTTTGTGCATTGGCCCTTTAAGAGAGTTCTTGCATTTCCATCTGTCTGTCCTTGCCTGACAGCAACCCGGCTGTTTTGCACAACCAGATGTTATGTGGGCACCTTTCTCAGTTCTGGTGCTCTAGGCTGGGGATCCCAGTTTGGGGTTTAGACCTCAGAGTTCTCAGTGGGAACCCCCACAGCTGAGATATCTCTCCAGAAGTTCAGCTGCTGCCTGTGGGAGCCCGACCAGCCCTCTTGAGCCTCTGCGCTTCCTACCAGTCTCTACGCAGTCTCCACTTTATGTCCTTGATAATACAGGTTCTCTCTAGCTAGTCTTCAGTTGATTACTCAGGATAGTTTTTCTACAGTTTCGGTTTGGTGCTGGGAGAGTGTCAGTGTAGCTTCCACTTAATTTGATGCCATTTTGTTTTTTGTTTTTTTGATGTGTCATTTTTTGTTAAAAAAACATTTTTGGCACTAGTTGGCTTGTTTATTAAAAATGTTTATTCTGCTTGGGGTTTGTGGAATTTCTTGGATCTTTGGGTTTATTTTTATTATGAAATTTGGGAAAATGTAATAATTTTTTTTTCAATACAGTTTCTCCCCTTTCTTTGCCTTTTAAATATTCCAATTAAGTATACATTAAACATCTTGATATTGTTCCAAAAGTTGCTGATGCTCAGTTAAATTTTTTAAAAGTAGTTTCTGTGTGTCTGATTTTGTATAATTTTTATTGCTATATTTTTAGTTCACTATTAAAATCAAATTATATAATTTGATTATAAAAATATAACTCAGTATATTTTTTATTTAACTTTTTATATTTTTCATCCATTAGCTTAGCTTTTTTATATCTTAAATTTCTTTCCTCATTATACTCATGTTTTCCTCTACATTTTGGAATGTATAAAATATATTTAAAATACCTGTTTTAATATCCTTATCTGCTAATCCATTTTTTCTTTCATTTTAGGATCTGTTTCTATTGAATGTCTCCCAGTTATGAATCATATTTTTCTACTTTTTTGCATGATTGTAGTATCTGATTGCAAATTGAACACTGTGAGTTCTATACTGTTTTCTGGATTTTGTTGTATTCTGGAAATGAAGGTGAGTTTTGTCTGGTGATCAGCTCAGTTATTGTAATCAGTTGGATCTTTTGGAAATTACTTTGATGATGAAATGTTGTGTAATCTGTGCTGTTCAAAATGGCAGCCAGTCCTCAGGAGTGGCTCCTGGCACCTTCTCTACGGCTCGTGAAGTTTAAACAGCCACGCGTGGGTGGTGGCTGCCAGATTGGACACTGCAGCTGTAGAGGCTTGTTTTCAAGCTTTTTAAGGGCAGATCTAGTGAACCTTTATCTCAAGATTTATTTAGACCCACAATTAAGGTGATGCCCTTCTGAAGAGTTTACCTAATGCCCCGTGTCTTATGAGGTCTCTTCATTCTGATTATTAGGGCATGAACTATTCTCAACTTTGTGTAGCTTTCGGAATTGCTCCATCTATGCATTTCTAGTGTCTCTTTTCCTGGCATTGGGGTTTCTTTTAAACATGTGTGTAACTAAGCAAAACACTTGAGGGGACCCCCCACCCCTGCAGATTTCCAGAGCTTTCCTTCTGTATAGTGCCCTCATCTCCATTACTCTGCCCTGAAAATTCTGATTTTCTTGGCTTCTCCAAACTCTAACCTCTGTATCCACAAAGTCGAACCACTGAGCTCTGTTTGGGTTCTCCTTCCTGAACTGCAGCCTAGAAACTGCCTCCAGACAATAGCTGGTAAATCACAGGGCTTACCTTGTTTGCTTTCCTTCTCCTCAGGGTCCCAATCTGATGCTAGTTGCTCAGTATCTAACATCTGCTGTTTGATGCAGAAGGGTCTCAGGGAAGGCAGTAGAGGCATGCTTTCTCCATGTGTAGTTTAGTCAGCTATTATTTAAATGTTTTTAAAAAGCTTATTTATGAAATGTGATAAAATTATTCTTAAGCAGATTCCTGTTGACACCATGTTTTCATTAAAAACCCTAAAGACTCCTGATTTAGATTAAAGTGGCCAAATTGGACGGGCCTGCTGACGTCACCTTGGAGGAACACATCTCTTTGGTTTGCTGGAGTGGCAGGGAGGAGAGTTGCATTGAGAATCATTTTGACAAACGTCCAGGGCCATCACCATGGGGCTCAGATTTACATAGAAGAACGCTTTTTCTGCCTATAGCTGGGAGGATTCAGATTAGATTAAAACATGCTGTGAGCAATTTTTGGAGGGGACAGCATATAGCTTCTTCAGTCCTCCCTCCTTGTTTCTGGTATATTCTACTCTGCCTTCCCTCCCTCACTGCCATGCAGAGTACAAGAGGGGAAGGCCTCTCCCGGGGCTGGGTGGGCTGGCGAGGTCAGCAAGATGCCCTGTGTGCGCTGGGGACAGTGTGGTCGGGGTGTGTTCCTTTAGCAAAAGCGCTTAACTAGAGTCAACTGGGTCTACGATTTTGAAGCCTCAAGAATGTGCTCAAAGGAAGAGCCATTTTTTTCCTGTAATAACATTTACTTCTCCATTTATAAAACCAAAGTGAGACAGTTTCTTTGGAATAAGGGGAAATGAGAAGAGAGATATCCAGCTTCATTCGCCCTCTGTGTCCTGAAGGAGAGCTCTCTCATTCTTCCTTGTGACTTAGGAGTTAAACCCTGTCCACACTGACCTGGCCTTCCCCCTGGCAGCCAAACATGGGGGAACATTTCAGAACGTGGTCTGATGCCAAGCTCTCCCATGGCAAGAAACACAGGTACACTCACTACTTTCACTTAATATAATTTGTCTAATGTCCTCATCATTCCATCATCACAAAACCCAATAATACCTGGGTTCCAATTTGGGATTTGGCCATGGTTGTGAGAGCTGGCAAGCTTTCGGGCCTCCTTTGGTTGGCAGGTATGGGTTTCTCATCAAAGACCATTAGTGAAATGTGAATGCTGACTTACTGGTTACATCATGGGACATCTGTTCCTGGGCAATGGGTTCCCGAGACCCCATTTGGGGGGCCACAGAGCAGTGCCTGCTCTGGCCTGGCCTGGGTTGACTCATCTACATGGTGTCCATAGCTAGTTGGGAAAGTAAAGAAATAAGGTCAAACTGGCATTGGTTGCTCTTCCAAAGGATTATTTTTATTGGCTTCAACACTTTATTTTAAAATAAGAATTCCACTGACTTCAATGATGTCTGCCTATTGCCTATCATGGCCTTGGCACTGTGTTAGCCACTGGGGATGTAGCAATAATGTGGATTTTCCTTCATCTCTGACTGACCATTGAGTGGAAAAACAGTTAAACCGACAGTTACAGTTAGGCTGTGATGGGGAAGCCCATGTGCTGGGGGACCTGGAAAGTGAGGGGCCTGGTCAGGAGTTAGGGGGTTGGGGATGGCCTCCCAGGATGTGGATCTAATGGCGTGACCTTCAGGACATAGAAGTTAGACAAGAGAGGGTGAGGGCCCAGGGAGAAGGTGAGAGTGAAGAGGGACTAGGGGGTGGGAGAAGGAGAGGCGCTGGCCATCTGCTGCTGTACAATAAACGACTCTGGAGCATCATGGCTTGACACAGTCATTTTATTCCCTCTCACGGCTCTGGGGGTCAGGGTTCTGGGAGCGGCTGGTGAGGTTGTCATTGGCAAGAGCTGAAACAGAAGGCTGGGGTTGCCCCCTCTCTTTCATACATGTCAGGGCCTCTCCAGGCCATCTCCACAAGGGCCCACGTTGGCATCTCTACAGCAGAGTGAGCAGGTGGCTGGGGACTTGAGGAGACAGGTGGGAGTGGCATGGTATTTTCTGGCCTGGAAGCAGAATTGGACCCCGAGTCCATTCTGTTAGGCACAGGCCTGTGGGCAAAGGGACACAGACCCCCAACTCCTGTACAAAGGGCTGAAATGGCCCATTAGGTCAAGACAAAGACGCCCAGGATAGGTGGAGTCTAAGGGCGCTGTAGGAAGAGGAAGGTGACGCCCACTGTGGACTGAGGACCCAGCACGCACACCCTCCTCTGGAGCTGGACTCTTTGAAGAAGTGAACAGGAAACTGGACCCCTCGGGGTCAGACTGGGGCACCACTCTGGGCCTAGGAGCCCTGTGAGGAACTGTGGCTTGGAAGGGGATCATATAAGAGTGGAGGCAGTGATCTGGGTGAGGGGTGAGGGTGGAGTGCCCAGGAATGGTGGATGGAGAAGCTCCTGGATCCTGACTGTCCCGGATCCTGACTGTCCCTAGTCCTGACTGTCCTGGGTGCTGACTGTCCCGGGTGCTGATTGTCCCGTGTCCTGATTGTCCCAGGTGTTGACTGTCCTGGATCCTGACTGTGCCAGGTCCTGACTGTCTCCGGTGCTGACTGTCCTAGGTGCTGACAGTCCCGGGTGCTGACTGTCCTGTGTCCTGACTGTCCCAGGTGTTGACTGTCCTGGATCCTGACTGTGCCGGGTCCTGACTGTCTCCGGTGCTGACTGTCCTAGGTGCTGACTGTCCCGGGTGCTGACTGTCCTGGATCCTGACTGTCCCGGGTCCTGACTGTCCCGGGTCCTGACCTGTCCTGTGTCCTGACCTACATGGCCCCTGTGCCTGTGTCCAGGGAGGTGAGGCCCGCTGCTCCTCCCACAGGGGCAGTTCCCATAAACATCAGCGCTGTGGGGGTGAATGGGATGTTTGTGCTGCTCAAAAGGTGTTGTTGGGAATCTGTTTTTAAAATTGTGGCAAAATATACACATCATAAAGCTCACCATTTTAACCATTTCTACGTGTATGTTAGGTACAGTCACCACCATCTTGCCCCAACTGGAACTCTGTACCATGAAAATTCAACTCCTCATCCACCCTTCCCCGGCCCGTCAGCCAGCCTTCCCTTTTCTTTCTCTATGAATTTTCTACTCAGCTATCTCACCAAGCGGATCATAAGGTGTTATCCTTTTGTGACAGGCCTATCGCACTCAGCGTAGCCTGTGTCAGAGTCTCCTTCCTCTTTAAGGCTGAATAGTCCATCCCAAGTACAGACCACATCTTGTTTATTCTCTTTTCTGTTGACTGACAGTTGAGTTGCGTCCTCCTTTTGGCCATTGTGAACTATGCAGCTATGGACACGGGTGTACCGATACCTGTTTGAGTTCCTGTTTTCAGTTTTTTGTGTATCTATGCAGGAGTGGAGTGTCTGGATCACAGCACAATTCGATGTGTAACTTGTTGGGTAACCACCAGGCCTTTTTGGACAGCAGCTGCCCCATCTTGCCTTCCACCAGCAGTGCGCCAGGATTCCCCCTGCACGTCCTGCCAACACTTGCTTTCTATTTGTTTACTAGCAGCATCCTGATGGCAGTGAGGTGATACTCATTGTGGTTTTGATTTGTTTCTCTGAAGACCAGTGATGTAGAACCTGGTGAAAGGTTTCCATCAGGAGGTGTCCCCTGCTGGGAAAGCAGCAGACTTGGCAGCAGAGACGCAGTAAACAATTGTGGACGGGGCAGGTGCATAGTAAACAAGTGTGGGTGGGCAGGTCATAGTAAACAGGTGTGGGCGGGGCAGGTCATAGTAAACAGGTGTGGGTGGGCAGGTGCATAGTAAACAGGTGTGGGCGGGGCAGGTCATAGTAAACAGGTGTGGGTGGGCAGGTCATAGTAAACAAGTGTGGGTGGGCAGGTCATAGTAAACAAGTGTGGGTGGGGCAGGTCATAGTAAACAGGTGTGGGCGGGGCAGGTGCATAGTAAACAGGTGTGGGTGGGCAGGTCATAGTAAACAAGTGTGGGTGGGCAGGTCATAGTAAACAAGTGTGGGTGGGGCAGGTCATAGTAAACAGGTGTGGGCGGGCAGGTCATAGTAAACAAGTGTGGGTGGGCAGGTCATAGTAAACAGGTGTGGGTGGGGCAGGTCATAGTAAACAGGTGTGGGCGGGCAGGTCATAGTAAACAAGTGTGGGTGGGCAGGTCATAGTAAACAGGTGTGGGTGGGGCAGGTCATAGTAAACAGGTGTGGGTGGGCAGGTCATAGTAAACAGGTGTGGGTGGGGCAGGTCATAGTAAACAAGTGTGGGTGGGAAGGTCATAGTAAACAAGTGTGGGTGGGGCAGGTCATAGTAAACAGGTGTGGGCGGGGCAGGTGCATAGTAAACAGGTGTGGGTGGGCAGGTCATAGTAAACAGGTGTGGGCGGGGCAGGTCATAGTAAACAGGTGTGGGTGGGCAGGTCATAGTAAACAAGTGTGGGCGGGCAGGTCATAGTAAACAAGTGTGGGTGGGCAGGTCATAGTAAACAGGTGTGGGTGGGGCAGGTCATAGTAAACAAGTGTGGGCGGGGCAGGTCATAGTAAACAAGTGTGGGTGGGGCAGGTGCATAGTAAACAAGTGTGGGTGGGCAGGTCATAGTAAACAAGTGTGGGTGGGGCAGGTCATAGTAAACAGGTGTGGGCGGGGCAGGTGCATAGTAAACAGGTGTGGGTGGGCAGGTCATAGTAAACAGGTGTGGGCGGGGCAGGTCATAGTAAACAGGTGTGGGCGGGGCAGGTCATAGTAAACAAGTGTGGGTGGGCAGGTCATAGTAAACAGGTGTGGGCGGGCAGGTCATAGTAAACAAGTGTGGGTGGGCAGGTCATAGTAAACAGGTGTGGGTGGGGCAGGTCATAGTAAACAAGTGTGGGCGGGGCAGGTCATAGTAAACAAGTGTGGGTGGGGCAGGTCATAGTAAACAGGTGTGGGCGGGGCAGGTCATAGTAAACAGGTGTGGGCGGGGCAGGTCATAGTAAACAGGTGTGGGTGGGCAGGTCATAGTAAACAAGTGTGGGTGGGCAGGTCATAGTAAACAGGTGTGGGCGGGGCAGGTCATAGTAAACAGGTGTGGGTGGGCAGGTCATAGTAAACAAGTGTGGGTGGGGCAGGTCATAGTAAACAAGTGTGGGCGGGGAGGTCATAGTAAACAAGTGTGGGTGGGGCAGGTCATAGTAAACAAGTGTGGGCGGGGCAGGTCATAGTAAACAGGTGTGGGCGGGGCAGGTCATAGTAAACAGGTGTGGGTGGGGCAGGTCATAGTAAACAAGTGTGGGTGGGAAGGTCATAGTAAACAAGTGTGGGTGGGGCAGGTCATAGTAAACAGGTGTGGGCGGGCAGGTCATAGTAAACAAGTGTGGGTGGGGCAGGTCATAGTAAACAGGTGTGGGCGGGGCAGGTCATAGTAAACAGGTGTGGGTGGGGCAGGTCATAGTAAACAAGTGTGGGTGGGGCAGGTCATAGTAAACAGGTGTGGGTGGGCAGGTCAAAGTAAACAAGTGTGGGTGGGGCAGGTGCATAGTAAACAAGTGTGGGCGGGGCAGGTGCATAGTAAACAAGTGTGGGCAGGGCAGGTGCATAGTAAACAAGTGTGGGCGGGGCAGGTGGGGAGTAAACAAGTGTGGTTGGGGCAGGTGGGGAGTAAACAAGTGTGGGCAGGGCAGGTCATTGTAAACAGGTGTGGGCAGGGCAGGTCATTGTAAACAGGTGTGGGTGGGGCAGGTCATAGTAAACAAGTGTGGGTGGGCAGGTCATAGTAAACAAGTGTGGGTGGGGCAGGTCATAGTAAACAGGTGTGGGCGGGCAGGTCATAGTAAACAGGTGTGGGCAGGGCAGGTCATTGTAAACAGGTGTGGGCGGGGCAGGTCATAGTAAACAAGGGTGGGCGGGGCAGGTGCATAGTAAACAAGTGTGGGCGGGGCAGGTGGGGAGTAAACAAGTGTGGTTGGGGCAGGTGGGGAGTAAACAAGTGTGGGCAGGGCAGGTCATTGTAAACAGGTGTGGGCGGGGCAGGTCATTGTAAACAGGTGTGGGAGGGACAGGTCATTGTAAACAAGGGTGGGCGGGGCAGGTGGGGAGTAAACAGGTGTGGGCAGGGCAGGTCATAGTAAACAGGTGTGGGCGGGGCAGGTCATAGTAAACAGGTGTGGGTGGGGCAGGTTATAGTAAACAGGTGTGGGCGGGGCAGGTTATAGTAAACAGGTGTGGGTGGGGCAGGTCATAGTAAACAAGTGTGGCGGGGCAGGTCATAGTAAACAAGTGTGGGTGGGGCAGGTCATTGTAAACAGGTGTGGGCGGGGCAGGTCATAGTAAACCAATGTGGGCGGGGCAGGTCATAGTAAACAAGTGTGGGTGGGGCAGGTCATAGTAAACAGGTGTGGGCGGGGCAGGTCATAGTAAACAGGTGTGGGCGGGGCAGGTCATAGTAAACAGGTGTGGGTGGGCAGGTCATAGTAAACAAGTGTGGGTGGGGCAGGTCATAATAAACAGGTGTGGGTGGGGCAGGTCATAGTAAACAGGTGTAGGTGGGGCAGGTCATAGTAAACAGGTGTGGGTGGGGCAGGTCATTGTAAACAAGTGTGGGCGGGGCAGGTCATTGTAAACAGGTGTGGGTGGGACAGGTCATTGTAAACAGGTGTGGGTGGGGCAGGTCATTGTAAACAGGTGTGGGTGGGGCAGGTCATTGTAAAGAAGTGTGGGTGGGGCAGGTCATTGTAAACAAGTGTGGGCGGGGCAGATCATAGTAAGCTAGTGTGGGCGGGGCAGGTGCGGAAGCCAGTGAAGTCACCCATCCAGTGGGTCACCTGGTCAGATGGAGGGCCCTTGATATACTCCTAACACAGGTATATGACAGCTTCCCCTGCAAGGAAGGGCAGAGACAGGGCCTCCACTTATGGCGATGTCGGCTGGGAGTCTTTGCTAATATAGCATTTGAATTTGATTAATTCTTTTTTTTTTTAAGATTTTCTTAAATAGAGAGAGAGAGAAACATCAATGTGCGAGGGAAACATCGATTGACTCCCTGCTGCATGTCCCCTTCCAGGGATCATGCCAGCAACCCAGGCATGTGCCCCGATGAGGAATCGAACCAGCAACCTTTTGGTGCACAGGACAACGCCCAGCCAGCACTGGCTTGGGCCATCTGGTTAACTGGCCTGTCTTGCTGACACTCAGTTTTGGTCAGTAGGGAAAATGGCTGGTGAAAGTACAGGGATATTGAGTAAGACTGACCATGCAATGTAATGTTTGTAAAAATGAATAAAGAGTACATCAGCCTAAATTACCAACAATGCCATCCTAGAGACATGGCTGCGAGGGCATGAGATGGCTCAAAAGGCAGCAAGGAATGCCTGCCTGAGCTTGGGGAGGCTGGACATGAGAGATGGAGTCAGGGCTGGGTCCCAGAGGTGGACCGATGACATGGAAGGACCTGGAAAAATGAGATTAAGGTGGCAGGACTAAGATCATCTAGGGCAGCGGTTCTCAACCTGTGGGTTGCAACCTCTTTGGGGGTCGAACGACCCTTTCACAGGGGTCGCCTAAGACCATCAGAAAACACATATATAATTACATATTGTTTTTGTGATTAATCACTATGCTTTAATTATGTTCAATTTGTAACAATGGAAATACATCTTGCATATCAGATATTTACATTATGATTCCTAACAGTAGCAAAATTACAGTTATGAAGTAGCAAGGAAAATAATTTTATGGTTGGGGGTCACCACAACAAGAGGAACTGTATTAAAGGGTCGCGGCATTAGGAAGGTTGAGAACCACTGATCTAGGGCCTGAGAACAGTGCTGGAGCAGTAAGAAGACTTAAACATTAAACTGCGTTTGGACAAGCGATGAGCACGAAGAGGCTGGCTCTACGTGGGGATGGTGGTGGTGTAGCTGCTTCACCCTCCAGCATCTACTGCGCTGTCTCAGCACAGCTCGCCTGTCAGAGGGACAGAGGGAGCCTTCGTTCCGCACCAAGCCCCCTCCTTGTGAGGAAGGTCAGTCCCCGGCCTCCTTGGGGCTTTGGGGCATGCCTGGGTCTGGCTCTGGGCAGGGCTGGTGGCCTCGCTGGACAGTCCTAAAGCCTGGCTGTGCTTTGCTCATTCACAGCTTCCCACTGGAGCAGGCGGCTCCTCTGTGCTCTCCCTGTCCACAGGCAAACCCAGCTGTGTCTTCTTCCCTGAGGTCTCCTCCCCTGGGCAGACTCTGGGGATGGGCAGTGCCTGGCCATGGTGTTGGCCCAGGTGCAGGCACGCTGCTCCGCATGGTGTTTATGAACCAGGTGGCCAGAGTCTCGGGGAACTTTTCTATGCAGCTGCCCTTTCTCCACACTGGAGAATCGGAGCAGGTGAATTGGAAGTCGGGCCCGGACTATCTTGTTAACAAGTGCCCAGGTGATTGTAAAGCCAGGCAGGCTTGGCACCCTGTCAGGAGCGGGCAGGTGAGGGCAAGAACCACCCCTGGAGTCATCTCTGGACCTGGGCCCACCCAGAGTCCCGTGAAGGGAGGAACCCTCTGCACAGGTGGCTCTGCTGGGGTGATGCTGAGACACCCCAGACAGAGGCCGGGCAGCCAGGGGTCCCTGCTCCCTGACCTGGACAGAGGCTGGGCAGCCAGGGGTCTCTGCTCTCTGCCGTGGACAGAGGCTGGGCAGCCAGGGGTCCCTGCTCCCTGACCTGGACAGAGGCTGGGCAGCCAGGGGTCCCTGCTCCCTGACCTGGACAGAGGCTGGGCAGCCAGGGGTCCCTGCTCCCTGACCTGGACAGAGGCCGGGCAGCCAGGGCCCTGCTCTCTGACATGAACCAGATGCTTGGTTTCTCTTTTGCATCCACTGGGTGAAGGGGCCTGGAATTGACCTTGGTCTCCAAATGTCAGCCTTTGTGTTTCCAGCTCTGCCAGTGGCTGTGCTCATACTGCTCCCCACACAGAGCCCCTCAAGTAAAGTATGTTGTTCTGTGCGGGATGTGGTTATTGTGGCTCTGGCTGTTTTTAACTGAGGGATACTTCTTTTGTTAGGCAATTCTCTGCTTGGACCTTGAGAATTTTAAAATGAGTAAGATGAAGACAGGTGGAGAGGACACTTGGCAATTTGGTGGCGGAGCCCAGATCCTAACTTTGTCCTGTTTGCTTGCAGCCCGCGGTGTGCCTTGTGGGAACCAGGGTTCACAGGCCTGCCTGCCTGCCCTCCGGCTCCCCGAGCCCACTCACAGGTGTAGACAGAGCTACGGGCATCGGCGGGGGGATCTGTGTGGTATTTTCACAGTGAAATTGAGGCGTGGCTGCACTTGCTGGGGAAAGAACAGGCATAAAGCCCTGAATCCACACCACAGACCTGGGATATGCTCGAGCCCTGAGTGTGTGGGAGTCGGGGGCTCGCTGAGCTGGGCGCCTCCCACCTTCCCACCTGGAAACGCATCTGTGCAAAACCGCCCCCTCCAAACCCCCATCCCCCAAGCCAGTGGTCAGCAAACTCATTGGTCAACAGAGCCAAATATCAACAGTACAATGATTGAAATTTCTTTTGAGAGCCAAATTTTTTAAACTTAAATTATATAGGTAGGTACATTGTTATTAACTTAATTAGGGTACTCCTAAGCTGGCCTTTGCTAAAAATGTCCTCAGTCTGATTGAGGTATGTTCGCTGAGGTCGACCCCTTCCAACTCTCCCATCCACACTCGTCTTGTATACTTGTTTCAGATAAACGAGTGTGGATGGGGGAGTTGGAAGGGGTCGACCTCAGCGAATGTACCTCAAAACAATGTACCTCCCCCGCACTCTGTATCCCGCGGCCTGCCTGCGCCGCCCACTTCTTCTAACGCCACTTCTTCAAAATAGACTCGCCCAGGCTGAAAACCGACTTCTGCGCATGGGCCACGAAGTTTCAATTGCACTGTACGTGCGCGCCCGCATGTGGTATTTTGTGCAAGAGCCACACTCAAGGGGCCAAAGAGCCGCATGTGGCGCGCGAGCCCTGGTTAACCACTGCCCCAAGCAAACCCCCATCCCCCAAGCAAACCCAAGGACATGCACTGTGTGGTGCCTCCACAGCTGCCATCTAGGAGGGAGGGGCCTTTGTCCCGTCTTTCCCACATCACAGGAATCGGGGCTTCAGCGGGAGCCCCCAGCAGGGGCCGTGAAGACTGGCCTGGCCCCTCCCAGAGAGGTGCTCCGTGGGCATCTCCTCACAGACCGCCTGCTCTCCAAGCTGAGAGGTGGTTGCGGCTCTGCTCCCCTGAGTGCATTCAGCTGCTCCCCTCCAGGCCCCAGAGACCATCCCCTTTAGCGCACAGAGCTCAGCTCCGGACAGTCAGGACCTGACTCAGGTGCCAGGCCACCCATAATGGCGGCCTTGGGTTCTTGTCTTTGCCACCCACCTTAGTGGAGTCCTGGCCCAGGAAGCACGGACACGGGCTGGCAGGGCGCCCTGGGCTGCTGCTCTGTCCCAGGGAAGACCCTGCCAGCCCACAGGCGGCAATGGGAGGCCTGGAGGGCAGGTGGCCCTTTCCTACTCACCAGCTGAGACCCCTCAGGCCCCCAGAAGAGACAGGAGTTCCGAGGCAGACCACACCACAGACCTGCTCCACGGTGTGGTGTGAAAAGGTAGCCTTTTCTTGATCAGAAAACAGCATCTTCAGTTAAGAAAACCCATTCTATGCAAATGAACATTTCTGCAAGGCTGCCTCCGGGCCCTCAGCCATTTCCACCCCAGCTGAGATGGATGACCTGGGGGTGGCCTTGGCCTGCCCTTGAGAAGGAGTGGACCTGGTGCAGAGAGAACAGCCCTGAGGGGCAGGGTGGGTCCCCGAGTGGCAGGGCCAGGGGAGAAGGAGCTGGAGGAAGGAAGGAAGGAAGAGGATAGAAGGGGAGCGGGTCTGGGGTCCAGAAAGGGGCTCAGAGGGGCCAGGTCAGGCCAGCAGCGGCCTCCTAGGGAGCGAGTGGATGCCCTGGAGGCGGGTGTTTTCAGAATCCCGTTTTCTCTGAGACCTTAAGGACCTCAGGTGGCTAGGCACGTGGTGAGTAAGGGAGTGTGTGTGTGTGGGGGGTGTCTGGGGGAGGGAAATAAACTCTTCGGGGTTTATGGGGGGCAGAGGGTGTTGTCTGCTGTAATTCTCAGGAAATGCCTTCTGTGGCAAAGTCCTCTAGATCGTTGGTGGAGATGATACCCAGGCTTGGAGCGTCTACCGCACCCTCCCCAGGGGTCCCGGGGGGCGCCCTGGAGCCCGGACCTGCAGTGTGCTGGGCGGGGTCACCAGGAGGCCGGGGGGCTGGCTGTAGGTCAGTGCTATAGGTGCTGGGGGGCACAGGGTGGGCTGCCTCCGAGGTGCCAGGGCACTCGAGGAAGGTGGGGGCAGAGAGCTGAGAGGAGCAGCGCAGTGGCATCAAGGCCATGGCGGACAGGGGCCGGATGCCAGGGTACAGCACGTAGGGGGCAACAAACACATCCGGCGGGAGTGGCTCCGGGGAGCCCTCCTCAGAGGATGGGATGGGGACCCTGACATATTTGCCTGTCTCTGGGTCGTAGAAGGTCTTCATTTCCACCTGAAGCGGCAGATCGAAGACGAAGTACTCCCCAGACTGGGGGTCTTGGAGGACCTTCTGGGTGGCAGGGTAAGGGAGCAGGGGCCTGAGGGACTGGGGCCCCCCCGACTGCCTCCTGTCAGGCTCTGAGAAGGTGGCCACCGAGTGGCGGTGCACGGGAGGGGGCAGGGCGCGGACGGCGGGGCACCTGGGCAGCAGCCTCTCTCCGGGGGACAAGGGCCTGTGCGCCGTGTCCTCCAGGGGCGGCTTTTCCTCCCGGGCGCCGCCGGGCACGTCCTGCATCTGGTCAGTCTTCCTCCTCTTGCTGGCCAGCTTCTTTGCCCTCCGCAGGGCCTTTTCTGTCTTGGGCGGGACTGCCGGTGGCTTGGCCGCCGCCCTTCCCAGGTGAGCAGAAGGCTGTGCTTTCTCAGGGAGGACGGAGCCAGAGGCCACGTCCAGCAACGGGCCTCCTGGAGAGAGTGTCCTGAGGTCTTCCACCGATGGCTCCAGCTGGGGGTCGGCGCTGGCCTCCCACGTGAAGGCGTGCGTCAGGTCCTCCCTCCGGGCCACCCTGGCAGGGCTGGGGGTGGCCCAGGGGCTGGGGCCGGAAGGCTCCCCCGGCACCAGGCCCAGCTCACAGGGGCCCTGAGACGCATCCTCCCACAGGCTGCTGGTGGCCGGGGAGTGCGCGCTGCTGCCCTCCAGCGAGCTGCTGTTGGGGGAAGCCGCGGGCTCGCCAGCAGCCAGTCTCCTGCCCGGGGGCCCTGCTCGGGGTGTAGACAAAAAGTGACTTTTGAAATCTTGGGTCTGCTCTTCCCAGGAGGTTCTGAGTTGCTGTGGGGGTGGCTGGCCTTGTAAGTCACTTTCGGGCAAAGTAATTGTGGGGATGCCCCTTGGAGCCTCCGGCCCCCCCTGGTCTGTGGAATAGCTCCTGCCCTCATTCGCCACAACCTTCCACACGGCGTCTGGGGGTGGCTTCAGCCCCTCATCCTCTCCTGCGAGAGGGACAGACGAGACATTCCCCTGGGCCTCCATTCCTTTGTGGGCCACATGCTTTAAGGGGGGCCCCCTCATGCCAGTGGGTGTTGAGGTGCTGGGCATTTCCTGGCTCTTGGGGGCCCAAAGGCCAGCATCCTCGCCACAGCCCGGCCTTGGCACATCCTCCTCTTTGTGGCCACCGCCCAGCGGGTCGTCTGAGGACAAGGCCCTCAGCAGGGGCAGCATGATGGGCCTTATCACGGGGGTGGCCCGCAGGGTGTTGTCTTTGATTGAAAACAGCCTGTGCCTGTTGGACGTGGACGATGGTGAAAGGGCTGTGTCCTTACTCCCCCCGATCCAAGCGCCTCTGAAGTCAGCCTCCTCCCTCGACGCCTTCCTGGGCCTCTCTCCACTCACACTTTCCCCTGCCGCTTGCCACGTTCCCCTGCCGCTCTGCTCCTCCGCGCACCTGGACCCGTTACCAGAGGCGCGGTGCTGGGGCTCATCCAGCCCATCCTCCTTCTCTGTGTCACCTGCACTGCCGTCATTCCTCCCGTCTTCCCGCGGGCTCTCTGCGGAACTCGTCTTCTGCTGATCCTCAAATGAGGCAAACGACTGATCTGAAGAGCTGGTGCTGAACTTAGCCTTACCTTTGAGGCCTGGCACAAAGTCAGACTGGCTGTCGCTGTAAAACACATCTTCCTCCTCGGGAGAAAGGGGTCCCGGGGAGACTTTCTGGTTGAGGTTCGGATCCCGAAGTCCCGCCTCTCTCTCGGGTTCTGTCTCTTGAGACACGGATCTAGAGAACCGGTTCTCCAGGCTGAGGGCCCGCAGATGCTGCGCCGCCCGCCCCGCCTCGGGCTCCCTGCTGCAGAGCTTCAGGGCCAGGTGCTTCCTGGGGCAGCGCTCCCGGGCGTCTGGAGACCAGCTGCGCCTGGCGGCACCCACACCGGACTCTCTGTGGGTGGCGTCCTCATAGCCGCTCTGGTCGGCAGCCTCCCCGTTGACACAGAAGGGGGCTGTGGCGGCAGCTGGAGGTGAGCCAGGCGTCAGGTAGTTGTCCGTGGAGGTTGCACCAGGATCAGCCGTAGGGTTGCTCTGGGCACTAACGTGCGACAGAGGCGTGTCCGCTGGTCTCTCCTTACGAAGCTCCTGTGGGGGGCTTTCCTCCAGCCCGTTGGGAAGGAAAACGCCATTGCTCAGGGGCTCCTGCTGGCCTCTGCTTTTCTCCTCGGGCCCTTTTACGAGAGGTGAGGGGCTGTATGTGCTCTTAACACGCTTGCGCACGTCCTTGAGGTTGAACAGCAGGCTGGGGGCTCTGGCTTTGTAGCTGTCCCGGGACTCGCTGGGCTCCTCTTGGTACCCGTTTATCTGCCCTGGGGGGGGTGGGGTGCCCTCCATGGGTGGGCTGTGGGACGGATCCAGGACGTGCTTGGTGGGTATGATGGGGGTCAGCAGCTTGCTGATGTTGAAAGGAGGGTTGTAGCAGTCACCAGGGTCCACATTGTCAAGAGCATCGTTTTCTGGAAACTGCTCCTGGGGGTGGTGCTTCGTGTACAAGGCTGGGCCTGGCCTGCTGGCCTGCCTCTCTCCCGAAGCATCCTGCATACTTTCTTTGCCGCCTTTTCGAGTCTTTGGTTTCCTCCACGGGGGCTGGGTGGCCTTCGCCTGGAGGCCAGGCTGCGAGCTGGAAGCCTTTTCCTCCGTGGGGAACACCTGAGCTCCCGGGTCCCTAGACCTCCAGGGTCCAGATGTGGAGAGAGTGCCCGCGGTCGGCCTGTTCTCTTCTTGCCCACAGCTGGCCCGGAGTTGGCAGGGGGAGACTTTGCTCTCAGGGGCTTGGGACTCTCTTAACAAGGGCGGGTCTTCATAATGTTTGGGGGGCTTGTTTTCAGGGGCGGCCTCAGCAGGCTCCCTCCGCTCCAGCAGTCGTGGCTGGCGGCTGCTCCACGACTCGAAAGCACTGTTTTCGCTGTGAAGGAAGGTGCCTTTGCGAGCCCACTCCTGGCTCCTCCCGGGCTCCCCCAGGGCTGGTCTGTGGGGCGGGGAGGAGAACGTGGGCTCCGATGAGTTGGCCCCGCTTTCGGGTGTTGGGAGGAGGCTGCTGGAGCCCTGACAGGCCGCTTCAGGGTTCCTGGGGGCCTCCTGCTCCGCATGCTTCCTGCCGGGCTGCGTGCCGGAGACTTCGGCGGGCACCCTCCTGACCGTCAGAAAGGCAGAATCAAAGCAGAAGTTGACCCCACTTTCTGGAAGAGGAGCGAATTTGGGGGTGGTTTTGATAGTTGGAAGCTTGTTGGTCGGAGGCCTGCCCTCGCATTGCTGGCTCTCAGGCCTGTCGAAAGATTTAATCAGTGAGGACACTTTGGAAATCGGCTTGCTGCTGCTCCTCAGGCCAGCAATGGGCACCTCCAGTCTCCTCTGGGCCGGTGTCAGTGGGGGGCTGCTTTTGGGGTACTCTTCCTCTCCCTGAACGTATTTGGGTAGCTGTTGGAACGTGGCTGCCCAGCCGGCATGCTCCGTGCCTTGTGAGGGCAACTGGCTCCAAATGCCACTCTTCCTGCGGGCGTGGCTCACCGTTCCCGGGTGGAAGTTCCCAAACACCTGGCGGGTGGCGTCTGGGGACAGGGCCAGGTCCGAGTCGCCGAAGGACGTGTCTTCTGAGACGCACAAGCTCCGGAAGGCCCGGTCTGTGAGGCTGCTCACCTCCCTGTCGGCGTCGTCCAGCACGCTGCCGATGCTCGAGGTGTCGCTGAAGCCATCGGTGCCCTTCTTGTTCCCTTGCATTGTCGCCGGCTGGGAAGCCTGTCCCTGGCTAGTCAGCGGGCTCCTCTGGGTGATGGTTAGGGAAGGGCCAGGGGTATCCCTCGTCCCACAAAATTAGCTTCCCGTTGGTCAGATGCAACTGCTTTCTCTGCAAAAGGAAGAAGAGCAGGGTGTGAATGGGTTATCCAGCTTGGTGGCCATGCAGAACCGCACACGGGTCCAGGCGGCAACGGTGCTTGCCATGGTTAATTTTATGTGTCAGCCTGGTTGGCCTCTGGTGCCCAGTTTTGGGTCAAATGCCAGTCTAGCTGTCGCTTTGAAGGTATTTTCTTTAGATGTAATTAACACTTAGATCAATAGACTTTGAGTAAAGCAGACTGCCCTCCATACTGTGGGTCACAGCCACAGGACAGATCCCCGAGGAAGAGGGAACGCTACCTCCAGTCCTTGGACGGCGGCTGCAGCATCACCTCCGTGGGTACCAGCCTGCTGGCTGCGGACGTCGGGCTGGCCCGCCCCCACAATGGCACGAGCCAGTTCCTTAAAATAAATCTCTCTGACGACACTTTGGCCGATGACTGATTGCATACATGACACTGGTCCCACAGGTTATAATGGAGCTGAGAAATTCCCACCACTTAGTGACCGAGGGGCCATCACAGTGCTCAGCACAAGGCATTACTCACGTGCGTGTGGAGATGCTGTGCAAACACACCTGCCGCGCTGCCAGCGTGTAAAAGTGCAGCACACACAGTCATGCACAGCACAGATACCGGATGAGACAATAAACGACTATGTGACCGGTCTTTGTATTTGCTATGCTGTACTTTTTATCATTGTTTTAGCGTGTACTCTTTCTACTAATAAGAACATGCTTGCTGAAAAAAAGGATGCGGTCCACGCCAGCGGCAGCCTCGCACATCTCGCGTTTACCGAGCGCGTCGCTTTCTCCTGTGCTTGATTTAGCCTCGTGGTGTTTTGTACAGTAACATGCTGAACGGGCTTGTAGGCCAGGAGCGAGAGACCATGCCATGCAGCCCAGGCGTGTGCCGTCTAGGTTCGTACAAGTGCTGTCTGTGATGTTCGCACAATGACAAAGTTGCCTAATGGCACGTTTCTCAGAACATAACCCTGTCGCTAGGCAGCGCATGACTGGATGTGCACATCCTGTCGGTCTGGTCCCCTGGAGTCGGGACTAATGTCGCGCTGGGCATCCAGGTGGGTCACTTTTGCAGAGGTATCTTCTCTGGCAATCCACGGGGCATCCCTTCTCACTGTCTCGCACAGTGGCTGGCTTATTTCCTTGGTTGTGCGGAGCACAACCTAAAATTAAATTCACTTCTTTGTTGCCTATTCCATCATTAGAGGTAAGATGGAGCTTAGGAGCCAGTAAGCTGTCTTTTCGCTGCTTGACCTTGTCCCACAGCCGCCCAAGAGGGCCCAGTCCTCCAGAGCTGACATCTGGCTCCCGCACCCTCTGCCTTGCCCTTGGTGTGGCCAATGGAGGTGCCAGTGAGGGGAGCCTGCTGCCCTCCCCACTGGGGCTGCAGAGGGTGGCTTCACTCTGATTAAGAGACTCCACATTTTGGATCTCCCTAATTTTCTCCCTTCATTACGTTCTCTCCTTTTTTAATGTTAGAGAGAGGAAGGAGAGAGAGAGAGAGAGAGAGAGAGAGAGAGAAAGAGAGAGAGAGAGAGAGAGAGAGAGAGAGAGATCCATTGCCATTGCCTTCCACCCCTGTCCCAACTGGGGATCGAACCCACAACCCGGGTATATGCCCTAACTGGGAATTGAACCTGTCACCTTTTGGTCTGCCAATTGAACTATACCAGCCACAGCTCTTCTTTATTTTAAAATTGTGGTGAAATACCTATAACATAAAATTTACCATCTTAACAATTTTTAAGTGTATAGTTCGGTAGTGTTAAGCACATTCATATTGTTGTGCAAACATTACCACCATCCATCTCTAGAACTTTTTTATCTTGCAAAACTAAACTCTGTACCCATTACACAATAACTCCTTATTCTCCCTTTCCCCCAGCCCCTGCAGCCACACTCTGCCTCCATGAACGTGGTTACTCTAGGTACCTCATATAGTGAAATCATACAATATTTGTGCTTTTGTGACTGGCTTATTTCCCTCAGCATAATGCCCTCAAGGCTCATCCATGCTGTAGCACATGTCAGAAATCCCTCCCTCTACGTGTTCAGTCTTGGTGGGGCTGAGCGTCAAGGCACCTGCTGAGACCTCGCTGGGCCCGTGCAGGGTGAGACCAGCTTAGCCCACTGTGCATTGTCCTGGAGCTGCAGGATGGGAATGTGCTCAGGCGTCCTGTGCAACGTCGGAGCCCTGTTTGCCCTTCCCCCGCCGGGAACTGAACCTTCACCTTGAGTCTATAAGGGCTCCCATTTCCGTTCAGTAGTCACCCGTTCTGCTGAATTTGTCCAGTGTCTGTTTCTGCTGTGTGTGGCCACAAACCCTAGCTGCCCTTGGGTTTGAGTCGTAGGAATGAGGGAAGCTCACTGATTAGAGGACTCAGAAAATGACCCCATTCCTCTGCCTCAGGCAGGAGGAGACCCACCCCCATTGGGAACTTCACTCAGCTCATTTCTTCAGTCCCGATCTGACTCACCTGGGTTTAGTCCCTAGGTTGGCCTCACCACCCGCCCCCCCCGCCCCTCCGGTCCCCCTAACAACTAAAGGTGCTTCCAGGTGCTGGCTCTTGAGCTGGCGGTTCCATTGGTCCATACCTGTCACAGCAGTGCGGACTGCCGGTGCTGCCTTGCTGGGTTTTGGGATCCGTAGTTTTAAAACTTCTTCTCATGCTTATGTTTGCTGTCCTCGCTGCCCATCTAGAAAAAAGAAGAAACATAATTTCAGTGGAACCCAAGTGACCAAAGGGCCAAGCACATGTTCAGTGCAAAAGATATCTTTAAATAGCAGCCATGCACTTGGCCTTCATTTTTTAAAAAAATCTGCACTTGAACTCAACAAAATTCCAAGCGTAGTCATTTTCGGTGAGAACCAACACGAGACCAACTTATATTCCTTCCAATATTCATTAACTTGACTGTGGTCCAAAAATCTCCAGGAGCCTGTTGTAAGCCCCTGAGACTTCTAATATGATTGGCCCGGCTGCGCATTGCTTTGCTAGTCAGACCTGACCACAGGCCCTTTCTCTCCCATGTGAATTAATGACGCAGGCTTTGCAATGGAGGAAATCAGAGCCGCCGAACTTTAATCCACTCGTCACGCAGTAGCACAGTGTTCGATTTATTGTTGGCAGGAGGCTTGACTATCTGTTTTGACAGCTAAAAGAACCAAAAGGCTGCCCAGGAGAGTTTTAAGAGTGCGGAGAATGAAGTGTAAACTAATTAAAATGAATCCACTGCATGCATCCTAAAGGCAGACCGTCAGGGCTTCCATAAGGCCTTCCTCATGGTCTCCTCCTCATTGCCAGGGCCGTCTGTTTGAATCAGGATGTGTCAAACAAGCCAAATCCGAGCGAGCAGCCCCCTGAATCAGTGGTTTCTCGTGATGAGCAATGAAATATCCTTTGCATGGTCGCTACTAAATTCTAACTCTTCCAAATGTCTTCTCACGTGATGCTTTTCCCCGCGTCATGTTGCTGATGCTGTTGAACTATCGTGAGCTGGAATATACTGCACTTTGCAGAAACAATGCTTCCTCTCTCTGGTCCCTTACAAATGCCTCTGCATGACCCTCAAAGAACTGGTGGTGAGGGAGCTGGAGGTCACCCACCCCCTCCCTCCAGCCTAAGGTGCACTGGGTGAGGGAGCTACAGGCCCAGGTGGTCCCGCAGGCTCCTTGAGGTGGTAGTCCCTCTGTCTCTCTCTGTTGCCCGGTCACCAACTGCTGACCGCGGCCTACTCAGTCCTCCTATTTTCAGTAGAATTATCTTTTCAAATCACTTGTGTTGCTTTATTCCCCGGTGTCTGCTGTGACTGTCTTTCTAACAAAGCTTTGAGCTCCTGGGAGTGAGGTCCCTGCCGTGTTGGTCTTTGACGGACAGGATGCTGGTGCATGGAGGTCACTGGTCAATGTTTCAGCTTCCCTTGCTGAGTGCCCTTCCCGGGCCCCAGGATGTGGTGACAGGCTTGCTGCAAGTGCGCAGTGCGCAAACGGAGGCAGGAGCTCTGCTGCCCGAGTTCTCCGTGCTGCCCATGGGGCTCCTGGCCCTCAGCAGCCCAGGCCACCAGCCCCACAGACCATCCCTGCTGGTCTGCCCCAGCTGTGAGGACAGGAAGTGGCCAGGAGAGGGGACTTGTCCATGTCACCCCCTAGGAGCCCTGACCCAGCTCTCCACATACGGCGCCACAGTCCAGCCCCGTGACTGAGGACGTGTGACAGGCCCACGAACCAGTCCTGGGGGGTGACTCCGCAGGCCCCAGCTCCAGCCCCTAGGGACGTGCACTGTCAGCTTCATTTCCAAGATGACATGGAGCCTCAGAGAGGGGAAGAGAATGTTCCGTGTCTACGAACACTTTTTTAGTATGCGTCCCATGCAACATTTGACTATACTTTCCATCAGAGTTATCTATAGAATTAATCATCCCACACTTAAACTAAAAATAGGCATTCATTGTTCATCTGAAATTCAAATTTTGCTGAAGGTCCTATTTTATCTGACAGCCTGGGGTCCTCACCAACTTTTAGGACCCAAGGTGGATCCCAGTGGGGGTGGGCAATACAGTGAGTGTCCCCTGGGACGACTTGTTTGCAGAGCACCCCGCACCTCGGCACCCATTCTCTTGTTTAGTTCCCATGACCCCCATGAGGGGGGTGACCAGGCCTATTGTCACCATTTTCTAGGTGGATAAGTCAAAGCACAGAGCGGTGTGGACTACGGCTCAGTGTTACACGGCATCAAAGGAGAGACTGGGCTGGGATTCACCTGACCATCCTGCACCTTGTTCAGGGTGCAACCCTGACCACGTCACTGCTCGGATGCACAGGGGTGTGTCTTGGGCTCGCGGGCCGGAGTTCAAGGGAGGATTGAAGATAGGTGAGGGTGCGTGGAGGCAAGGATGGCCTTTATATCTATTCACATCCCAACATCTTCTCAGGTCAGTTTTTCTCTGACGCTTAGGCCAGGAAGCCCAGGGCCCTCCAGTGGGGAGGGCGTGTGGGGAGGCCCCTGTGGCGGGTGCACAGCGGGAAGGACGCTCTAGAGCGCTGAAGGAGGTGGTTCAGTCTCCCCGTGGCCTGCACAGGAAGCCACTGGGGTTTGCTCTGCTGCTGGTTTGACCACTTGCCTGTGGTGTGGTTTTTGAGCCCAAGCTCTTTGGGTGAATTTAATTACCTTAATTGAATGGTGTTTCCACTTCTCAGGAAAGGGAGAGCAGGAAGCCAGCAGAGATGACAGGGGTTGGCTTTATCACACCCAGAGGCCCTCACAAATTGGAATTGATTTCTCTCACTCCTCTTTCTGGGTGGTTTTTGAGTCATTGACTTGCGTGCCTTGAGGAGCGGTGCAGGGTAGTGAGCTGTGACAGATGGCCCGTTCCAGCCGGTGACTATGCAGACCTCCCGTGCACGGCCTCCACCACCACACCCACCCACATCCGGCTAGCCCTGGACCCCTGCCCTGATGGTTAGTCGTAGGCCAAGCTCTTGACCTCTCTGTGCAATTGCCCACAGCCCTTCTGCTTGCTGTTTCAGGGGCAATGTCCTTGTCTGTGTCCTAAAATAAAATGGCAAATCAACTTCCTCAGTTGGGGTCCTTCAAAGGAGGGAGCATATGGGTGGCAGGCCTCAGCCCCTGCTGTGGGCGCCTGTTCTCACCCCTTCCTGGCTGAAACAGCAAGGGAGGCCTCTCTGCTCATCTTACAGTGGAGGACACCGAGGCTACCTGAGCAGGGGCCCAGGCCTGGCACACGTCGGAATCCAGGACATTCCTGGGAACGTGGCTGAAGAAACCAGCTTGCGTGGGCTTGGTGGCCTCATGGAGCTGGCTGAGAGCGGTAGTCACAGCTGCTGTGGGCCTCCTGCTGGCCCTGGGAGAGAGCTCAGCAGCCGAGAGCTTTCTTTCTGGGCTCAGCCCAGCCTCACTCCCACATCTGGCCTGGTCACTGGTCTGGCCTGGGTCGCCGGTCTGGTCTGCTGTGTCTGGAGGGGACGTTTCCTCAGGAGCCTCTGAGCATTGCCCAGACATGGGCTGTGTCTGCGGTTAGAGGCCAGGGAGCCCACGCAGCAAGCACTGGGCCTGATCCACGTGAGGGCTCCCCAGGACAGGACGGCGCCGGCACCTGGCCTCTCACACCTGGGGGGCGCCCAGTCACAGGAGGAAAGGGCATAAGTAAGGCATGGAGACCTGAGGGTGGGGGCTGGCTCTCTGAGCAAATGCCCTGCTTTGCAGCTCTGGTGGATTTGCTGCTACTGACGGCGTCAGGGCGAAGTTGGGGTGAGGTGTGCAGAGGCACTTGTAGTGGCTCTGGAAGGCTATTCGGCAGTGGCCTCACTGCGCACGGGCTCTCAGCAGCTCGTCTTCATGCTGCTTCTGACCATTCCTGGTGGCCAGGTGCTGCAGGACAACCCGTGGAGCTCCTGGCGGCCAGGTGGATGGACTCGGCCTGCACCTTCTCTGGGCACGCCCTCTACCAGGAGGAGCTGAGGCCTGGCACTGCCCCACTTCTCGGCCCTGCTCTGACAGGCGCCTCAGTGGCTGGATGCCCCTTGGCCAAGGGACCCTCAGTCCTTCTGTGGGCTCAGAGGTGCCTGACTTACCTCTACAGGAGCAACTACACTGGCATCGAAGGTAAAAGTAGGGGCAGAAAAGAGCCGACCCTAAGGAGCCTTGCCCTCACCTCCCTCAGGCCCCCAGAGCTGGGTGAGTACCATTCACATCTACTGCCCAGGAGGGTCGAAGGGGAATTGTCTCAGAGGCAAAAAGCTGGGGAACAAGACAGGGACAGACTGGCAGGGATGGTTTTGTTGCTCAGCCCTTTGACCCCTTGGCCTTCTTGTTAGAGCCAACCCATGGTCCAGGGGCCACGCCCAAAGTGCCCTGGGGCAAAATCACCCCTGGCTGAGAACTGTTGCTATAGAATCAAGGAAAGAGCTTTAGCCCGGCTTCCGCAACATCATTTGTTCGTTCATTCATTCATTCCTTTATTCCTTCCACATTTCCCAGAATATATTGCCTTGGATTCTGAAAACAGTAGGACTGAAATGAGACGGCAGACCTGCTGAAGTCCTGCTTCCCAGGCAGTGCCATCTTGGGCAAGTCACTGAGCCTCTACCTGCACCTATGAAATGGGGACAATAAAAGTAACCTGGCCCAGCTGGCATGCCTCAGGGGTTGAGCATCAACCATTGAACCAGGAGGTCATGGTTCGATTCCCGGTTGGGGCACATGCTCAGGGGTGCAGGAGGCAGCCGACCAATGATTCTCTCTCATCATTGATGTTTCTATCTCTCCCTCTCTCTTCCTCTCTAAAATCAATAAAAATATATTTTAAAAATGAATAACCTGGGCTCTGCCCCACCCCCTGGGTGGACTGCTCCCCAGACTGGAGAGGAAAGAAATCATCATGCAGTTGGTCCCGGATACAACCGATGCTCCAGATGCTCAGAGCCACTGACTCACTGGGTCCTGGGGCTCCCCAGCTGGAGGCCACCTGTACCAGAAGGAGGCCCTGTTTCAGCTGCAAGTGCTGGCAGCAAGGGGTGCCCTTTCTCTACATGTCTCCCCAGGGCAGAGGTTTCACACTTGTTTAGTTTTCTCTGAATACCCAGTAAGAAATATATTTACATCACGTCACACACATGCATATATATATATATATATATATATATATATATATATACATATATATATATATTTCATGGAGCAAAACCTACCCTGCTTATATGTACTGTCTGATCTATTCTATTCTAAGTTAAAAATATATTTGCAAAAAAAGGAGAAAAAAAATATCGCCGAAACCGGTTTGGCTCAGTGGATAGAGCGTCAGCCTGTGGACTGAAAGGTCCCAGGTTCGATTCCGGTCAAGGGCATGTACCTGGGTTGCGGGCACATCCCCAGTAGGAGATGTGCAGGAGGCAGCTGATTGATGTTTCTCTCTCATCGATGTTTCTAACTCTCTATCTCTCTCCCTTCCTCTCTGTAAAAAATCAATAAAATATATTAAAAAAAAATCTTAAATTCTTTAAAAAAAAAAAAGGAGAAAAAAATAAAAACATGTTTGCAATTTAGTAAGTGGTTTCAGTACCCAATAATGAGATATGATCTGCAGGGGTTTAGAACAACCTGTTCCTGATCAGGCTCAATTGCCACTGCCCTGTTCGTAGTGATGCTGGGTTTTCATGGGATGGAGAAATGGAGACCCGAGGCCCCAGCATAGTGACTGGCATGGTCTGGCCAGACTCACATGGGAGAGGGGAGACACCTGGGTGGTGGGTCCACGGGCCAAGGTTTGCCTTTCCGCTTCAGTGCTGTGTCCTAGTGCCTGCACAGCACCTGGGCCTAGCACAGGGCCATTCATTAAACAAACGAATGAATAAGAGAAATTCCCATTTACTGAGCATCCAGCATAAGCCAGGCATTTTATATACTCCAATATTACTGATCATATTTATTATTATGTAACTAATACTTCCAACAACCTGTGAAGTAGAAATTACTCTTGTTCTTTAACAGGGGAGGAACCTGGTGTCCAGAGAAGTTTAATGCCTGGTGGAGTGGGGCTTGGACCTGAGGCTGCTGGAGCTGGAGAGGTCCCTTGGAGAGGGTCTCCTTGTCCAAGAGCAGGCCCCTGCAGAGGCTTCCAGGGAGAGGCACTCGGGTGTGTTGGAGGAGGGGTGTCCCTCAGCAACCATCCTCTCTCCAGTCCTTGGGGAGGGAGGGAGGATGCAGCCCTGGCATGTCCCAGGCTTGAGCAGAAAAAGGAGGTCCCAGGAGGGCTCCTAGAACCCCCAGAGGGAATGGGGGGCTGCAGAGTTCTCCTCACCATCTGTGGACCCAGTGTCCCCCTCTGTGAACGGACACCGTGGGGCTTGGCAAAGGCAGAGAAGCAGAGCTGAGAGAGCCATCACCGAGCATCAGAACCCTGCGGGGCCTCCACACACTCATGCTATCCATCCAGTCCTGCTACCTGTCATGTACTTTATTTTTCAAAATCTTCAGAAGATTTTCAATTGCAGTTGACATTCAATATTATATTCATAATCTCACTCAATGGTCACAATCTCTGGGCAAAATAGGTGGGGCTTATGCTAAAGAAATCTGAGGTGGAGAAACTGAGGATCCGAGAGGTTGAGCAACTTGCTCAAGGTCACACAGCCAGGGAGCAGAAGAGTGGAGATTCAGAACCAGGTCTCTGTCCTATATGCCTCTGCTCTCCCTATCCAGCCCAGGCACAGAGGGGCGTCGGGTGTGGCGTCCTCTGCAGGGAAGGGAGCGTGGCAGCCTTTCTCTTAGCACTTTCTCTTCCATCTCCCAAGGTCCACCTCTTCCCAGCAGGGAGCTCTGCTTTAGTAAGGCCAGAGAAGGCGCTTGTTGGTCCTGCCTGTCCTGTGGGGAGCAGCCAGGAGGCACCCTCTTCCCTGACCCTGTGTGGCACGCGCTCACGCGCGCGCGCGCGCGCGCGCGCACACACACACACACACTCGCACAGAACCCGGTTGGGAGTGATGGGAGATGTGTCGGCCAATGACAGCTGTCCTTTCTCCAACAGCGTGGCCCAGGGGAGCCCAGCTGTGCCAGGGAAGGACAGAGAGAGAACTTCCCTAATGGGAGGGACACGGTCACATGACTGACAGAATGCCGCCTCCCTCGTGGAATCCCTTGTGGAATGCACCACAGAGGCAAGAAGAATTCAGACGTGGCCACCAGGCACTGCTGATCGCCGAGCGCTTTAAACAAGCTCATGCGGGAAAAGCAGGGCGTGGTGCCCAGCAAACCCTGGCACGCGCCATCTCTAACCCCTGGCGGGCAGTACAGCGCCGTGGGAAGGGCACGGACTAAAGCCAGACTTCCTTGCGCGTGGCCCCGGGTGCTGGCTGAGAGGGTCCTCGGCGCATCGCAAACCTCTGTGCTTCGGTTTCCTCCTCTGTAACATGAGCTACTAGTAGCACCTGCCTCGTGGGGCCATCGTGAGGACCCCGTGATCCCAGCCTGGGACATGGTAGCCCCTGGTCAGTATCCGTGAATGTCACTGTTGTCCCCACCGTGCAACCTGCTTAACCCAGGGCCAGGGACCCAGGGACCCAGGGGCCCAGGGACCCAGGGACCCAGGGGTCACTAGGGTGACTTTGCCTTTCCCCCAGATACAAGGGGAGAGCAGCGAGGCAGTGACTGACCAGAGTACCCAAAGGGTGCCCTGTCCTTGGAACCACCCCGTGTCGCCCTCTGGGCTGGTTTCCCGCCTGAGCAAACCACTCAGGCCTCGTTCTTGAAGTTGATGGCAGCCGCCCTGTAGCAGCATGGGTTCTGTGCCACCCTCCTGGACCAGGGGCCGCAGCTCTGAGGCAGGTCCCGAAGTCATCTGGGGGAACCTTGCGCACTCTGTGACAATTTAGACGCCCATCCTCCCTTGCCCTTGAGGTTTAAGATGAAGGTTATGTCCATCTAAATTAGGCAAAATCATTAGTTTCTACTTCCTTTCTCTCGCTTGGGAGGGGCGGGGGCAGAGCAGGGTGTCCCCCGATGCGGGTGTGCGCTCAGCTGCCCAGACACTGCCACATGGCCATGTAGTGGGAGCATCACTTCCCTCTAGGCTGGGCCCTCCATCCCAAATGCTAAAGGTGCCCAGACCCATGGCCACTTTGGCACAAGAAGGCAAGTACTGGTGTGTGCTAATGTGCAGTGGTCACGTAGGATGGCTCAGTCCTGCACGGCGCCAGGGCTCTCCTGCAGGGCAGGGCCATGACCAGCGGAGCCCTGGAGCGCTGCGATTGACCTTTGGTGACCTCTGGAAGGAGAGCCCCAAGCTGCAGTCCAGGCAGAGAGGAAATGGACAGATAGGACAGCGGAGGAGAGACTAGCGCTTGCATTTCTGTCATGTGCCTGGCGCTTTTCATGTTTGCTCATTTCATGCACAGAGGAACTTTGAGATGGGATTCTGTGGGTGGCAGCGACACTACTGGTCCTTCATTTTACAGACCGGAAGCTGAGGCTCAGGGGCTTGCTGGGAAGGGCAGAACTGGCCTGAGGATGCTGCTGAGTGCCTCCAGGGCCTCTGGGAGCAGCCGGGACATAGGCTCTGCAGGGTGGGCCTGCCTGGGCCGCGGCTGCTCTAAGGAAGGTTTGGCTCCTGGAGTGGACCGGACTTTGTAGAGACTCCGGGATGCTGACTGAGCTCCAGGTCCATGGGGCAGTGGGGAAAGATGTGAGCTCTGAACTCAGGCCCCACACTTACATCTCAGCGCCTTGGTAGCTGTGCATCTGGGCAACCTGTCTACCCGCGCCCCCTCTGTGAGGGGCCTCAGAGCTGCCATGCTGGATGACCTCAAGGACAGAGCCAAGCAATGCGTGGAAGTGCTTGGCCTGGGGCCTAACTTGGCCAGCAATTGCCCTAATGAAAATGGTGGACACCCTGAGGGCGAGAAGTGGCTGAGTTCTGACCCCTTGACCTTTGTAGCCCTGGGGCCTGACCTGCCTCAGAGAGGGGCAGACAGGGCCAGGTGAGGGGCGAGCTGGTGCTGTGTGTGGTGAGGCTGCAGGACAGGGCCAGTCAGAGGGCAGCCCTGGAGCACCCCTGGGGGCTGCAGGCGGGGCTCAGAGGGGAGGCCTGGGACCAGCCTCCAGTGGTGTGAGGAGAGCACTGGTCACTCCAGCAAATCACAGTGTCCTCTCCTCTGGCCTTCCTTACGCTTCAGGTGGGCCTCAAGGTGGGAGACGGCCAAGGTGGAAGCCCGCCTCAGCTCAGCCTGGCCGTCCCGCGGTGGCTCAGGCCCCCTCTGGCAGGGGCCTCCGGGACAGAAGGCCCCCTAGACCAGGGACCAGAGGGTAGAGGCTGCGGGAGGCCTGGCCCCCGCCGCACCAGTGGCAGCATGTCGGCAGGACTGGAAGTCCTCCGTGGGCGAGGTTGTGAGGAGGCTCCTCCCACTCCCGCGTGCTGGGGCCCAGGGGGGTCCCTTTCTCCTCTCTCCTAAGACAGGGAGGCCTGTCTGTCTGAGCTGGGGAGGAAGCTGTTATTACTGGTTGACTGGCTCTTTGGACGCTGTTGCTGTCAGATTCCCACACACTCCAACTCCATTCTCAAGCTCTGGGAGGCCCATGACACACTCCCAAGGGAATGCACTTTGCACCACGTGGCCTGCAGTCGTCCACCTGAGACCGAGGTCAGCTGAGCGGCTTCGAGGCCACATGTTACTCACACATGCAGGCCCTGCAGGGGCCGCTCCACGGGGAAGCCGCTTACGGGGGTGACATCTCAGCAGAGCTCCACACGCCATTCTGGGGTGTTGACTCATGTGCCCCTCCTTGCCCTCACCTCCCCATCCACCCTCACCAGCAAGTCGCCCGGCCTGGGAAACAAGTAGAAACTAAGAGGTGTTTGGCTTCCCCAACACGCTGAATGCAGTACAGATTGAGTTGTAGGGCCATGGGTCGGCTGGACTTGGTGAAATGTGGTTTAAACCCTCCAGTGGAAATAAGAACAAGACCCACTGTAGCCACTGGGAGTGCCGGCACTGTGGGCAGCCTTCTCCTACAGCCTCCTCATCTCTGTGTAACCCTGGATGGCTGGAGTGAAATCCCCAGAGACAATAAGGAAGGTCGCCCAGCCCAGGCACTGGCCGGCAGGTTCCAGTTGAGATTCCTGGCACAGGCGGAGGAAGGGGCTATTTCCAGACGTGGGGCTTCCCCTTTGCGTAAGGGTCTCTAGGCTTCCTTAGCGTCAGGAACACAGAAGTGAAAAATCACAAGACACTGGTGAGGATCCGTGACCCTTTCTGACCGTCCCTGCCTCCTCCACATGCCTCTGTGGGGTGCTCACAGAATCCCGGCCCTGTGTCCCCAGCACCCGGCATCCCACCAGCCCCCTCGGCTCCCCACAGCACAGTTGCTCACACCCCAGTGAGTCCCTGGTCACCAGACAGCAGGCACAATTGTCCCCTCCCACAGACTCAGGGCAGACACTCGCTGGACTCAGGTCACCTGGAGAAGTCTATTTATAAACCATCCTGATAAGCATAATCCGCCCTGCTTAGCCCGGGCCGCGCTCCACGGCAAACTCCCCGCCAGTGGCAAAGGAACGTTTCCTCTCCAGCCAGACTGGGAGACTGGCCCGAGGGCAGGGGGCTCCAGAGCCAGCCACTGCTCCCGAAGGCGCTAGCTGTCTTAACTGCTAGAACTTTGTATGTGTGTGCGCACAGGTGCATGTGTGTGTGCGTGTGTGTGCGTGTGCATGTGTGTGTACCAAGTTGACTCCTCTCGGGGAGTGTTGTGCAGCAGGAGTCAGCAAACTTTTTCAGTAAAGGGCTGAATAGTAAATAGTTTGGTTTTGCTGGCCATATGGCTTGGGCTATTGTAGCCTTAAACAATATGTAGCCCTAATTGGTTTGGCTCAGTGGATAGAGCATCGGCCTGTGGACTCAAGGGTCCCAGGTTCGATTCCAGTCAAGGACATGTACCTTGGTTGCGGGCACATCCCCAGTGGGGAGTGTGCAGGAGGCAGCTGATCGGTGTCTCATTGATGTTTCTTACTCTCTATCCCTCTCCCTTCCTCTCTGTAAAAAATCAATAAAATATATTAAAAAAAAAACCCCAATATGTAAATGAACGACTGTGGCTGTGTGCCAATAAAACTTTATTTACAAAATCAGGCACCCAGCCCATAGCTGTGGTCTACCAACCACTTCTGTAAAGGGAACTCAAATGCTGGAACATTGAACCTCATTGAACATGAACATTTATTTAATCTACTCTCTAAGATTTCTATACTTAGGGGTTTTAAAAAATACTTCAAATAGAGTTTATTATAATGGGGATAGATGTGTTAAAAAATTGGTCCATAATTTAGTTGTTTTTAAAAAAATAGCTTTTATTTTTTAGGGCAGTTTTAGGTTCACAGAAAAATTGAGCCATTGGGTGAAACATACAAAAACTTCCCAGCTAGTCTCTGACCCACCTGCATAGCCTCCTCCATTATCAACATCCACGGGTGTGTTTTCAAGTCCTAAATAGTAATCTTTCTGAGGCTGTCTAGCTATCCACAGATCCTCAGTATTGTACTTCTCAATAATAAATTCTTCTCCACAAGAAAAAATAAAGATATGATTTCAGATTTGGTCAAGATTTGCTGTGCAGGAGTCTGGTCAGAGACCCCAGACTGTGGGGGCCCTGTGATGAGGACACTCATGCTCTCAACGCCACGGCCAGAATGTGAACGGACAGTTGTCCTCTTTGTTGCAGCTGGTGGGGTCCTGCCTGGCCCAGGGCTGGAGGACACAGGTAGTCACTCTCCTGCCCCAGAGCTTGTGACCGCGGGGTCGCCCACATTTGGCAGCACAGTGGCCTGGGCACATCCACAGGCGTGAGCCCACCCACTGAGCCGTGTGGGAGCAGAGTGCCCGGGCAGATGCACACAAGGATAGTCGCACAAGTCTGTACCATGTGCCCTGTAAGGCCTATGCCTCGGGATCACGCAGCTGCCACGTACCCACGGCACACCCCGCACACTGAGAAATGCAGCCCCCAAACGGCCCCTCAGCACCACACCGCCCTGCACGGCACCCTGGCCCCAAACTCCATCCCCAATAACTCCATCCCCAATACCGCTGGCCCAGACCCAACACTCTGCTGCGGGAGCCCGCGCCCCTGCCTCCTCTAAGGAACCCAAGTGTCTGCATCCTACCTTCCACGCGGGCCGCTTGCTCTTTGGGCCTCCCGGGAGTGGGAGAGAACCCCGACTTAGCAGCCAAAACTTCAGCCCTTGTTAGCTGGGCTGCCCGGAGGTGCGGTTCCAGACCCAGACCGCTTCTTTCTCACGAGCCTCCGCCTGGGGAAAATCGGAGAGCAGAACACGGAGCTGGACGCACGGGAAGTGGCCTGGTGAGAGCGGGCGGGGAAACCAAATGTGCTCTCGGTGGGGACGAGGCACACAGTGCGCTGCAACACCCGTGTGGTGTCAAGTAACAGTCAGATTAAACAAACAGCCTCAGCGGCTATTTTTACATCCAGATCAGCCATGGGCAACAGATAACTTGGGGAGCGAGAAATTGCTTGCCACTGAGCTGGACCCTAACATGACTCCAACTTGAATCCAGAATGATCTCTAAACAGTTCCAGCACCCAAATAAACACACCCCAGGGGCAAAGGAAAACACTGTGTGGGGAACAGTGAAGACACAGAGCTGTGCCTGGGAACCTGCCCCGGCGGCTGATGCCCCGGGCAGAAATAGCGCCTTTCATCATCGCTCAGAGGCCGCGGGCCGCATTCCTCGAGTTAGGAGCTGCGCTCTGTTGTGCTTTTGGAGCAAAATAACATAACATGCCCAGCTGCAGGCTGGGGAAGGCGGGGCCGGGCGGCAGGGGCAGAGCCGCAGAAGAGTGTGAAATACAGTCAGGAAAGAGGCAAGGTCGGCTCCCACCCGGCCAGCCCGGCCCTGGCAGGCCCAGCTGTTTGCAAGGTCCAAGTGGGGTGACAGGTCCCTTCTACCTGGTGAGTCCTCTCTCTCCATCCCCGGGAGGAGCTGGCCCTGTGGCCATTTTTGTCTTGTTGGGGGGTCATGTGCCCGCAGGCTGCCTGCAGCCCCCAGATCTTTCAGCCTCTGTGTCTTTGCTCATGTGGTGCCATCTGCCCTTCTCACCCTCCCCAAACTGGCCTGTGAAAGTCTGCTTACTGCCAGGATTTAAAGTGAGAGTTTCTTTCTTTCCAAGAGCCCTTTCTGACACTGCCTGGTCCCCTGGCCTGGGAACGGCGAGGTGCCCAGTCCCCGCGACTGCCCTCGGGCCCCTCTTGGCCAGCCACCCCTGTCCAAGCCCCAGTGGGTGCCAGGCACCACCCCCAGCCTTGAACCCGCTAGTGGTCAGGGTCACAGGGACCGGGCCTATGCACTTCACTTAGAACAGAGTCAGAAAGAGGAGCTCCTTGTGCCACGCAGAGGGAGTATCAGATCCCACCAGCAGGAGTACTCACCCCAGCGCCCCCACCCCCCTTTCTGGGAGCCTCACAACTTGCCTTTTGCCCTGAGAACTTAGGACCACCTGCTCACCGATCAGCACTCAGAGATGGTCTGAGGGACGCCCAGCGTAAACCCCTTGATGTTACCCACTCATCCAACCCCCTTGTTTGTCAAAACTAACACTAGCCAACCTGGCAGATGACGAGCATCAGCTTGAGACGAGCGAGCAGTAGGAACGCACAACAGAGTGTAGGATTTGGAGCCCTGGCCCCTGGTACTTTTAGCTGCTTGACACGAGCAAAATCACTCCACCTCTCTGTGCTCAGTCACTCATCTCTAAGATGGACAGAAGGCTTGTGCTCTGTAGGGTTGAAGTGCAAATGGGTTCGCGTACACTGATATGTGTGTATATTACAAAGCTGCTCAAATGGCAGTTGTTTGCTTTTTTTTTTCATGATTTTTGTCACATCTTCAATCATCTGAACCAATGCTTGCTTGCTATTTTGTGTAAGTAAGAAATTTTACAAACACAGCTTCATGGCAAACAACAGTACCTGCGAAACCATGGATTTGATGTCCTAGTCGAATTTTTCCGTATTACATGTGGAAACAAATTTATAGGCAGCTCATATGCTATCTGATTTGAGCCAGTCGTGTTGTTGAGACTTTGGGAAATGCTGCATTACTCAGTCTCATTTTATGGGGAGTTTGCTTTGGGGCAGGAGTAGCATGAGCTGTCCCCTTTCACTCCCAGCTTACTTTTCGTTCTAGCACGTGGAGAGCATGGCCTCGTGTCCGTGTAGGATCCTAGGAGCCGCGAGCTCTGCTGTGCAGCAGGACTGATGGCTTTTGCATGAAGTGGCTGATGGAGCAGAGAAAGCCCTGAGGATGACCTGGGGGCATTCAGGAGCCGAGCAGCTTTGTCAGGGACCCCAGAGGAGGGGTTGAGAGCAGCGAAACACAGGTGACCTGGCAAGAGTCTGTCCTGGGCGCTGGAGTTCTCAGAGCGCAGCTCTGTCCGCCGGTCCTACAACTGACTGCTGCACAGCCTGGAGCCTCCGGGAGCCGCCCCCTCCTGCCCCTGGCCCCCTCCTGCCCCGGGCTTGGACCCCACCCGCGGTTTGGTCGTGGTGGGTGCACTGGTGCTGACCACTCCAGCAAAAAGCAAAGCCTGAGAACTCAGCCCAAGCTCCGGACCAGGAGCTCAGCGTGCGCGTGGGCCTGAGCTGACATCTCTCCAGGGGACGGCCGGGCGGAGCAGTCGCTGTCTCCAGCCCAGGAGCCGTGAGCCGCGCGGAAAGAATGTGAATGAAGACACGATTCTAAATGTGGAACCACGGACGCTATGTGAGCCGCTCTCCCACATCCAGAACAACAAGGCCGTGTACATTCTGCAGGAGCATAAATAAAGCTGTCCTCAGGCGGCGTGCTGCGCCTCCCGCCGGCCGTGACCTCGCCGCCCGCTCCCGGAGCCGCGCGTGGATCATAGTGGGCGCTGCCCGGCCTCGCTGTGGATGACAGGGGCTGCCTCCCCTGGACGCCGGGATGCGTGCCAGCGTCACCGCAGCGTCTCTCTCTGTTCCGCATGTGGATCTTACACACGCTCAGACGCGGGCAGTGAGGGCAAGGCCAGGTCCTGGTCCTGGGCGCTTGAAGCTCACATCCCTGCACAGACCCCGGGGCCCTTGACGATTCCCTCTGGGGACTGGTCCTCAGGCCTGCTTGCCAGGAGCCCGGAGGCTGTCACTGCTGCTCCGCCTCCTTTAGAGACTTCCGTAAACCTCCTCCTGAGGCTGGTGCGTTTCCCGAGCTTAACAACCACCACGACATCCTGTCAGTGCTGTAGCTGACATGGAAACCGGTGCTCTGTGCCCGCACTGCTCCGAGCGTTTCTTTAATGAGCCCTCACGCCGCACACGGTGCCTCCCGCCCGGCCATTTCACTCCAGCCCCGCCGATCCCTCCACGCAGGCAGCCGGGCTTCGTGCCGGCACCACCTGTGCGTTCTTTCACCAAAGCCTCGCGGTGCCCTTGCGTACTGGCTACTTGTGCCCCCTCTTTACAGATGAGGAAACTGAGGCTGGCGGAGGTCCTGGGGGCCACAGTGGCACTGAGGGTATAGGCCAGGGTTTGTCTGCCTGCCCGTCTAGCCTGTTGCCCCCCGCCCCTCGCGAACCACTCTCCAGCCCAGGCCCAGGGAACACAGCCTCCTGTCCCCCACCTGTTCTCTTTGCCTCCCTCTGGCGAGAGAACAGAGTCAGGCCAGGGCAGCTCCTTAGCGACTGCTTTGTTGTGGGAACCGAGGCCCTTCTGCAGCCGGTGTCAGCAGAGTGAGCCTGGCCTCAGGCGGGCAGGATGGTGCCGCGCTGCAGGTGCTTCTGAAGCTCAGGCCCCACTGGGCCACCTGCTGAGGGGCCGGATCCATTGCGCTCCTCCTTCAGGTGGTTTGGCTCCTTGGCTGCAGGACAATGTGTGTCCAGTGCTAAGCTCAGACGGGCTGGATTTAGGGGGGTTCCTGTTTGCAGCTCATGTTAGAGAAGAGCCCACCAGCCTAGGTCACGGTGCCTTTCCTAGGCTGCTGCTCTCCCCGCCTGACCAGCCTGGCGCCAGGAGGGGCTGTCCAGTCCACAGAGGGTCACCGAGACCAGCGGCTCTCCTTAAGGCCTCCTGTCAGGAGTCTTTGCTTAGAAGTTTAATTTAAATGAAAAAAAAAAATGAAAAACAGAGCTTGTGCTGTGAAAGGAAGTAAAGCCAGTTTATTAAAACACTGCTGAACGCTAATAAAATCAAGGTGGCCAGCTGGGAGGTTGAGCACCAGCTGGTCCAGTGTCTACTTAAGTCATCCCTGAAGAAGGGAGGGATCTAGAACCCCAAACCAGGAGGAGGGGTCTAGAACCCCAAACCAGGAGGAGGGGTCTAGAACCCCAAACCAGGAGGAGGGATCTAGAACCCTGAAGCAGGAGGAGGGACCTAGAACCCCAAGTCAGGAGGAGGATATAGGATCCTGGGCCAGGAGGAGGGATCTATAACCCTGAACCGAGGAGGGATCTAGAACCCTAGACCAGGAGGAGGGATCTAGAACCCCGAGCCAGGAGGAGGGACCTACAGCCTTGAGCCAGGAGGAGGGATCTACAACCCTGAACCAGGAGGAGGGATCTACAACCCTGAACCAGGAGGAGGGATCTAGAACCCTGAGTCAGGAAGAGGGATCTAGACTCCTGAGTCAGGAGGATCTGGAGGTGTGCTCTACTCTCTAGACTCAGGTCAGCACTGTTTTCTGTAAAAGGCTGGAGTCAGTTTCAGCTTTGCAGTTGAGACCATCTGTTTCACAGCGTAGCAGCTGGGCCATGGAAAGTGGTCAGAAGATTTAGGACCAATGGGTGTGGCTGTGTTCCAATCAAATTCTGTTTATGGACACATTCGCATTTCATAATTTTCACATATCGCAAAATAGCCTTCTTTTGATTTTTGCCCCCTCTTTACAGATAAGGAAACTGAGGCTGGCGGAGATCCTGGAGGCCCCAACTATTTGTTTATTTATTTATTTAATCCTCACCTGAGGATATTTTCCCATTGATTTTAGTGAGAGTGGAAGAGAGGGAGAGACAGAGAGAAACATCGATGTGATTGGTTGCCTCTTGCACGCGCCTGATCAGGGTCTGGGATGGGGAGGAGCCTGCAACCGAGGTACGTGCCCCTGACCAGAATCAAACCCAGATCCTTCAGTCTGCAGGCCGAAGCTCTATCTACTGAGCCAAACTGTCTGGGACCGGTTTGATTTACCCCCAACTATGTGAAAAACATTCTTAACTTAGGAGGCTGTACAAAAACAGCAGGTAGGACGAACTTGGCTCAGGGGCCCTAGTGTGCCCACCTCTAAGTCACCCTGCCCACTCCCATCACCACCGAGCCCAGGTGGATAGTGAGCGCTTGAGCCCTGTCTAGTCTGGATTGGACTGTGCTGTAGGGTCACACACAGCCAGGGCTTTTAGACAGTTCGGAGATAAAGAAGGTAAAACATCTCCCAGTATTCCGTAATGAATATTACATTGAATCTGTGTTGACATGATAATGCTTTGGATATTTAAATAAAATATATGACTAAGATGGGTTTCACATGTTTCTTTTTACTTTTTAATGTGGCTACCATCAAATTTAAAATGGCACGCGGCTCTCACTGTATTTCTATTGGACAGCACAAGGCTGGCTCTTCTCCCGGACACGGACCCTCCCTCACTCCCACTGAGTCCAGGAGGCCGATGTGCTCGTGGCGAAATGGCTCAGCTTCTCCACTGCCAGCTGCTCGGAGTTCAGATGTTAAGCAGGGACTTGTGGTCCTAGATCACTAGCACTGACGCTCTTACTTGCTGCTGCCTTTACCTATAAAACGTCGGACCTTAAGAGATCATGCCGCCTGCTAATGAAATAACATTGGTGACAGCTACCATTTTCCAAGCACCAGACGCTGGGTTAGCTGTCTAACACACAGTGTGGACTTTGAGTCTCACAACTGTCCTGGGAGGGAGCCATTCCTATCTTCACTTCCTTGCAGAACAAGGTCAAAGAGGTGACATCCCTTGTCCAAAATTTTGTCATTGGCAGCAGAGCTGCTCTCAAAGTCAGGTCTCCCTCTCTCCCTAGACCGGAAGTGCCATAATCGCTAAGTTGCGCATGGAAACAGGGCCTTCTTGGGAGAACTGCGTCTCCCTACAGCGCAGAGGTGGGGGTGGGGCACCACGCACAGCAGCCTGGCTGTGTGCAGAGGGGATCTTGATGCAGGGCTGGAGTGCAGAGCCCAAGTGTGCCCTTTGCTGCCCGCACCCCACAGCAGCTGGAGAGGAGGCTGGTGTTTACCTGCCCCACACCCGCCTCCGACACGGGCGGAGCAGGATTGTTTTGAGCTCAGAGACGCACCAAGGTAACAGCCACATTTCTCACAAGGGCTCCAGCTGCACTGGAGGCCCTCCTCGCTCCTTTTCATGCAGCAGCTCTCCCCTGCCCCAGGGCCTTTGCGCATGCTGGCCCTCTGCTTGGAGCACTCTGACCCTGATCTTTACCCGGCTGCTTCCTTCACCCCATTCAACCATTAGCACCAGTGTCACTTCCTCAGGGAGGCCTTTCCTGACCATCCCATCTAAAGACCCTCACCCCACCTCCCAGGTGTCAGCTAACAGGCCATCCTGCTTACATCCCTCCTGACACTGACACTACAGGAACCATCTCACTCCTTTGATCACGGGTTGATGTTCCCCGAATGCAAGCTCAAGAGGGCTCTGCTTTGTCTGCCCTGCTCTCCCCTGCACCTAGTGTATGCCAATGAGTGGCGGGGAGTCCTCAAGGTGGGGGCGCCTACTGCCTGCATCTCTCCCTGCCATCATGGACTCAGAGTGTTGGGCTGGCTCAGAGCAGCGGTCCTGGAGCCGTCGGAGGGCTGGTGCCGACAGATGGCTGGGCCCTCAGACTGTGCGTTTCTGACGCGGTCCCCTGTGGGGCTTATGCTGCAGTGCAAGGACCGCACAGAGAGAAGAAAGAGCTGCCTCTGGACATCGGGCTGACTCCATCCTCCCGCTATCGCTGCAGATCATTTACTGGGAGGCGCTGCTCAGGAGCACTTCCTCCTCAAGTTGATACAACACGTATTTCCTGCACTCTTCGGCTCAGGCCCCGCCCGCCATCCTTCCTGCATCTCCGAGGGGCATTTACAGTTAAGGGGCTGAGCAAGGTCAAGGAAGTGGGAGAAAGTAAGGCTGGGCCTGGATTTAGGGACATGGCACTCAGCCCAGCAGGAGGAGCGCTCCCCGCTGCCCTCTGAGCTCCTGGGAGCAGAAGCCCTCGGATATGGGCCATGGGTGCCAGGTAGACCCCGCATCTATTTCCACTTGTGTCTGTGTGATGCTTGGTGGAGCCCAGAACACCAGGAGGCACAGCCAGGAGAGTCTGTGTAGCCGAGCGGCTAAGATTGTGGGTTTTGGCCTCAGAGATGTAAGGTCTCCGTTCCCAGACCTCCCACACACCGCGGTGATGCCTTCGGCATGTGACCTGACTTCCTGAACTTCAGTTTGGTAGTCCCTTCAAGTGACTGTTGTAGATGCTGAAATGAGATAATGCAAGTGCTTAGCACAGGTAGCTGCACCCAGACAGTACGAGAGGCCAGCGGAGCTATTTGCCAGGCCCCTGGCTGCTGTGCTGCCTCGGCACTGGGAGGAGGCAAAGCAGGTCTGCAGTGACGGGAAACCGGAGTTTGGGCTGAGGCAGCGAGCAGAGGACCGGAAGCCGGGCTGCTCCTCCGGGTGGCGCGCCCGCAGCCGAGAAAGGGGGTCTTCTCCATCCTCACAGTGAGTCACTTGTGCACTCAGGTGTATTGGCTTATATTAAAGGGAAATAATAGGAAAAAAACCCCGAAAACCAGAAGCTGTAACCCATGGGGACAGGAGAGCACAGGGGCTGGGGGAGGAGCCCCGCTTCTCGGCATTTTCCTGGTTTGGTAGTTTGATGTGGAGCCATGTCAGTGCCCTACAGAATTAAATAAAACAACCTACAACCAAGATTACTTTATCCAGCAAAGCTATCATTCAGAATTGAAGGTCAGATAAAGAGCTTCACAGATAAGAAAAAGCTAAAGGAGTTCATCACCATTAAACCAGTATTATACGAAATGCTGAAAGGTATCCTTTTAAGAAGAGGAAGAAGAAGAAAAAGGTAAAGATACAAATTATGAACACAAACATGCATCTATCAACAAGTGAATGTAAGAATCAAGTGAATAAATAATCTGATGTACAGAATCAACTGGTGATTATAATGAATCAGGGACATAGAAAGGGAATGGACTGACTATTCTTGGGGGGGAAAGGGGAGTGGGAGATGCGGGAAGAGACTGGACAAAAATCGTGCACCTATGGATGAGGACAGTGGGTGGGGAGTGAGGGCGGAGGGTGGGGCGGGAACTGGGAGGAGGGGAGTTATGGGGGGAAAAAAAGAGGAACAAATGTAATCTGAACAATAAAGATTTAATTTTAAAAAAAATCTACAAAACCTAAGCAGAAAAACAATATCCTATATATAATAAAGAGCTAATATGCAAAAAAATAAATAAATAAAAATAAAAATAAAAAAATAAAAAGAGGGCCCTGAAAATTAAGAGCAAAATGAAACAAATGAACTTAATATGTAGGTGGCATGATTTCACAGAGGGGACTTATTAATTTGACTCAACATCTATAAGGACATCTACCCTAACACACAATTAACTATAAAGGAAGCTGTTCTCAGGAATAGATAGATACAGATACAGCAAATTAGTAAGTATGTGGATATCATTAGCAAGTGTTAAAGAGATGCAAATAGACCATCCAAATGGTAAGTAAAACCTGTTCCTTGTATATTTGAATATCAATATACTTATATTTTAATATCAATATGTAAGGTAAAGGTAGTCTATAAAATCAAATATAAAAATATCAAATATAAAGGACAAGTATAAGATATACTTTATCTTAGAAAAAGAAAAGTATTTCCTCCTGGAAGTTCTTGCAACAATAACCAATGTAATAGCAACGAACCTCCTTTGCACCTAGATTTTGTCTCTGAGTACAATTTCTCTTCCTGACCTGGAGAAGAGGTTAGAAGCCCTGTCACCGCCAAAGGGAGGCCGACTAAGAAGAACCGCATCGAAACCAAGAACTAAGGAGCCAGCTTGAAGTTCCCACCAGAGAGCGAAGGAGCAGTGTGTCCATCAGCAGGAATGAACCCCCGAGGGCTGACACCCACGAGCCCATAATGATGCTGGGAAAACGCACAGCGGAACAGCCCTCGTGTCCACGCGGAGGACCAGGCGCTCCGGTGGAAGAGGCACAGGGCCCTAGCTCACCGGCTGTCCTGCGCGCACCGCACCAGGAGCCGAGACAGGGAGGAAGCAGATTTATTGGATAAAGGGTAAAACTAGAATATTGTCTTTTTACAAATGCCTGACAAAATAGTGGACCAAGACGATGATTGCCAAAGGGCCTCCTGTGGAAATACCCATGGTCCAGGAAACATTCTTGCCAAAAAGCAAACCTAAATCAGAATGCGCTTCTGGCCTTGGGTCTCACTCCCAGATCTCAGGAACAGCCAGGAAGACGGGACGGGAATGACTCCGCGAGGCCCGGCAACTCGGCAGCACCAGCAAGCGATGTCTTCAACCAACACGGTGCTCACATGGAGGCCGAGGAGCTGCCTCATCTGAAGACACTGAAGAGACACCTCAACTCAAAGCCACTATACTCTCTGCATTCTGATGCCAACACTCACCTCTGGCAAACCCTTATAAGATGACTCAAGATCTTTGAACTCCGCCCGGGCCTGGGAAGATAGTTGGGAATCACTGCCTAGGTCTTAGGTGTGCTAGTCATATGCTGACAAAGGGAGCTTGCTATTTAGAAAGACAGACCTACACCACTAGTTAGGAATGGAATAACATGATATCTGGGACTTACTTCTAAGTAATGCAGTGTGTGGGGAAAAGGGTTGGAGTATATGAAACAAGATTTCTAAAATTGGGCATTTGTTACACTATCTTCTGAACTTTTGTATAGATTAGAAATGTTCCATAATTGTAACAGAGAGTTCCTTGGGGCACGATGGAGAGAAAAAGCGGGTGAGAGTGACCGAGGGCTGGGTGTCCCAGGGAAGGAGAGGGACAGGGAGGGGGGGCCTGTGAGGGAGCGGCGGGATCTGGCCTGTCTGCCTGTCCCCGAGACTCCAGTCTGTCTGGTGACCTCACTTGGGGTTATTTGATATAAAGTGGTTTCAAGGAGGCCAACATCTCTATGAATATTGGCAGGAACACAAAACATCAGAAACAACGTCTAATTTCAGAGGTTGGGTGACTGAGGCTATGCTTAACAAAAAACGAGAACAGAAGAAAACATCTATAGCAGAGGAACCAAGTAAAAATGGAGTTTATATATTGATGGAAAAATGTGTCCATTCATGGAAAGATAAAAAAGTAAAATGCAGCTTTGTGGCGCGGGGGGGGGGGGGGGGGGGGGGGAGAAGGCCTTAAATATATTGCCAAACATTAGGTAAAAACATACCTACACTCAACAGATACTGTTTTGTAAGCAGTGTGCGTGTGTGTCTCTGTGTGGGCATGTGTGTCTCTGTGTGTGTGCCCGTGTGTGCATGCACACGTGTGTGCGCACGTGTGTGACTGTGTGTGCGCATGTGCGTGTGTGTGTTCGGGTGTGCACGTGTGTGTGCGTGTTGGTTTTGCCGTTTGGGGAAACGGTAAAGCATTTCCCACTGAGATGACTGGTGGCAGGTGGAGCAGAGTGGCTCCTCTCCGACAAGAGGTTACAGTTGGACCAACTCGCAGAGAAACCCGAGCCCCGAGCAGTGGTGGTGCTCCCGCCCTGCCTCCCGCCTGGCTGGGCGAAGGTGCGCGATGGTTTAGCCATGACGCTAACACCTTGGCATGGCTGTGGGTTGGTGGGGCTAAAAATACCCGGTGGGCTGGAGTTTCTCCAGAAAACCGAGAGGTGTCCACTTTCTCCCCAGGGCCGGGGTCACGCCCCCGCGGCCAGCGCTGACATGGGGACTGTGTCAGGGGCAGTGCTCCCTGGAAACCCCGCACACCACAGGCCCCTCGAGAGGCACTGTCTCTGCACCAGAGCGCACCCACCTAGGCCCCCGGGAAGGCGGTGCTCGCCGCTCTGGATGGGCTGCCCAACCACGTCCCTCTCATCCTAGGGGCGTGGGGTGGGGAGATCCCCACCCGGAGTTAGATCCGTGGGGTCCACAACCTCGGTACTTGAGTTCTGGCTGGGAAAGAAGTCAGAGTCAAGACTCAGACTATGAGAGAAGTTGATTTAGAAAGTCACAGAGCAGTGAGCAGCAGCAGAAATGGGAACACTTCACAGAGGCAAAGGAAGGCCCGGTGCTTAGGAGGAAGAGCGAGGCCAGGAAAACGTGTCTGTGGTGGGAAGAAGGGGGGGGGACGCTCCTGGGAGGGAGAGCTTGCTGGGTCCTCCTCAGTCCTAGGGCCTTTAAGAGTGGGGAGTTAGGGAGGTCCCAGGGGTGCACCTTAATAGAAGATTCATCAGTGTCCAGGGTGCCGTCCAGGGTGCTGGTCACTGAGTGGTCGGATTGGTCAGTGGGGCGGATCCTGAGCTCAGCCAGGTGTGGCTTGTTGGTTTTGCTGCTTCTCTGGGCCTGGAGCTGAAGACAGCTGAGGCCTAGAAGTGATCTCCAGGGAGGAAAGGTTGGGGGTGGGGAGGTTCGAATTGCATGACCAGTGATATGAAAGGTCAGGGGTCTGCACTGCAGGAGCAGCGATACCCTGGGGAGGAGAGGTCACGCTGGGGAGGAGAGGTCACGCTGGGGGCGAGGGCCTTGTTTTCCCAGTTTTGCCTGTTGCTAGGCGCCTGGGCTTTCTGCCCTGGTGACTGTACCTGGCCCGTGGTCCTTGTTCTGCTCACATCTGTCTAACTGCCTCCCACAGTCCCATCAGAGCTCTGGCCTCCGGTGGGGAAACGGGATCTCCAGACACCTCCCTGCATATCGGCTCCCCTAGAGGGGGCTCTGTCTTGCTCCCTGGTCCAGTGTCAGGGCACAGAGTGGGACAGACACCCAGTGGGCCTGCGGCCGGCTCAGGGCCTGCCGAGGTTGGAAGAGAGCCAGCGCGTTCTCAGATGAGGAGCTTTGCAAGTCACCTTCTCACCAGGTTTGCTCTCTGACGTCCAATCCCAATGCCCCAAGATCAGCTCTGCTCCCAGGGCCAGACTTCAGGGAGCCGAGACTGTCACATGCCCCCTGGCACCCGAGAGCACCGTGCCAGTGGCATGAAGGGTGCATCTGGTTGGCAGAGGGCTCCTCATCGCCTTGAGGGCACTCCTTTCATGGAGCCTCTGAGGAGGGCGTGGCAGCCTCGCCATCCTCCACTTCCCAGCAGAGGGAGCAGGGCCTGGGGACTCACGGAGTCACAGCCCATCAGAGAGCCAGTGGCAGCCTCACCGAGGTGCCCAAGCACGAGAGCAGGGCTTTCTGGCGGGTTCCTGGCCTCCCTGGAGGGACCAGCACATAACTTTGCTTACACATCCCTGGCTCTCTGCTCAGGGCCTTGGATTTGCCCAGTGCAGCCCACACCAGATGAGGCCCAAAAGGCTGCAGGAGGGTTTTTTTCTAAAATAACGTGGATTGGGTAGCAGTGTAAAAACCAAGAGATTTTGTGTAATAGCAGCATTTCTGGCTCTGCTAATAGAAGGTGGGATACCATTGGGTGGCATTCTGCTTGGGGATGGAGCGGGGGCTGAGGCTGTGGCTTCAGACAGGGCACACCCTTTGCTGGCCACCAGCTATTTCACTCTGTGCATAAGCTGCCAGGACTGAGGACTTCGGGTTTGCAGTTCATTCTAAGCGGGTGGTGAGGCTGCTAAAGAGGCATAATCTGACCCGTCTCGATGTCTCCCTCAAGCCAGTTGGAGGGCTGCACCCTGATCCCGTGGCCCCACCACCCTCCGTGCCATGGGACACCCTCAGACACTTGGAGAAGTGGGTGCCACGCTGAGCTGAGCTGATCCGAGCCTTGGAGGGGCATAAACCAGGAGGCGCTGTGCTGGCATCGATACTACATCAGGCTTATCTTCAGAAGCATTACCTGCTGTGAGCAGATACGTCTTCGTGAAATATGAAATCCACCCAAATTTATTAAAACCGCTGGCACAGTGGGAACTCAAGCCGAGCAGCTCTCCATTAGAGCCTTGTTATTACGATGGCATTATTTATTTATATCCTAGCCTAGGACAGACATGATGTAATCCAGTAATTAAGACTGTTATGATTGAATATTTATTAAGCACCTACAATAAGCCAGTCACTGATCCACATAAAATGAGTCTTTACCCTCAAGAGCTCCCATCTCGATGCCATGGGGAGCTCAGCGCCCCTCACGGGAGTGGGGGGAGTTTAATGGTTCTGTCTTCCCTGAGCAAGCCTGAGAAATGACACTGATCAAAAATTGGACCCAGTTTAGTGTCGCTGTTCAATCCGAATAAAATGAAAACAATCCATCGCAGGCTTAGAAGGAGATGGGCGTGCGGAGGCCTGTGTCCGCAAATGCCTGCTGTGGGGAGCCAGGTCTCCCAGAAGCCAGGTGGACAGGGCCACGACCCTGTGGGTCCCCCGGGCAAAAAGGCGCAGGCAGCTCGCTTTGCTGTGTGAACTCACCCCCAGGCCCACATGGTGGTTCCTTTGTACGTCTCGGAAAACTGGCGCTGCTCTGACAGGTCACAAGCCCGGACTTGCTGCGTCCCTGCTGTGTGCCAGGGCGGGGGCTGCGCTGGGCACACACAGCCTCCTTCAGGCACCGGCCCAGACCAGACCCCGCAGGGAGCCTCCTTCTGCCGGCTCCACGGCTCCCAACACCTGGGATAGCGCCGGCTTCTCTCCCGCTGGCTCTCTGCCAGGCCTCTTCCTTCGTCGCCACCCAGGTTGCTCCTCCCGGAAAGGGCCCGCTGGGCCTGAGCTCAGCAGGTGGAGCCCGCACTCCGGGCCGCTCTTCCCGCCCCAAGCCTGGCAGCTGTTCGCACAGTGAGGGGAACGGAGGGAGTGGGAGCCCGAAGGGGTCGTGGGTGAAACGCAGTTGTGAGTGTGTGCCCGGCGTGGGCACATGAGCTTCCGTGACCAGCTTTCCTCAGTTACCCTCCCCCAGCGGACCATTTCTGTGTTTTGAGAGAGAGCGGAAGGTCCCTGGGTTCCCCGGTGCCGCTGCAGGAGGTGTTTGGAAAACGGACACCTGCATGCCATGCTTCTCTCAGCACGAACTGGCTCCTACGCTGGTTCCGATAAAATCTGATTTGTCAGGGAGGGACCCTATGCGTTCGCACAGAATATCAGTTTTTATTAACATTGAAATTTTCAAAAGTCGCCGGCAAGTCCATATTCCATAAGATGTACCATTTTAACCATTTTTAAGTGTACAATCCCATGGCATTAAGTACATTCATATTGTCAGCACCCATCTCCACCATCATCTTCAGACCTTGTCATCTTCCAAACTGAAACTGTGCACATTAAACATAACTCCCCACCCTCCTCCCTCCGCCCCTGGCAACCAACATTCTATTTTCTACCTCCATGAATGTGATAGTGGAATCACAGTATTTGTCTTTTTATGACTGGCTTGTGGCACTTAACATAATATCCTCAAGGTTCAACCATGCTGTGTGAGGTGTCAGAATTTCTTTCCCTTTTGAGGCTGAATACCACCCCATTCGATGTGTCCTTCCATCCAGCCTGCACACTTGGGCTGCTCCCCCTCCTGGCGATATGCATAGTACTGCTATGGACATGGCTGGACAAACATCTGTTCAAGGTCCTGCTTTCAGTTCTCGTGGGAATGTATGAGAGGTGGGATGGCTGGGCCATGTGGGAGTTCAGTGTTTAACTTCCGAGGAAGGGCCACACTGTTCTCCACAGTGCCCGCGCAGATTTAAGGGTTCCAATTTCCCCCATCCCAATCACAACTTGTTCTTTTCTTTAATTCTTTTTTTAAAAAAATAGTGGCCATTTTAATGGATGTGAGGTAGTATTTATGTAGTTTTGATTTACATTTCCCTTTTAAAAAAATTACCTTTTGTTAAAAGTATTACCAATGTCCCCTACCCACCCCCTCTCCCATTGATCTTCCTGCCCGCCAGGCCTTCACCACACTATTGTCTGTGTCCATGGATTATGCATATATTTCCTTCATGATTAATGCTGTTGAGCATCTTTTTAAAAATATCAGTTTTTAAAAAAGGTACCCAAACATCACTCAATGAGGTTTCATTTTAAATGAAAGTCTTTGTATTGAACATCCCAGGAGGCTTGTAACTACAGTTTTGGATGGGCATGCAAGTGGTGAAGGGTTGCCAGCTATGCCCTTCCCTTTCACACAGGCCAGCTGTGCCCTGTGGCCATGTGGAGCATCACACATCACCATGCTGTGTCCCATTCCTGACGTTTCTGATTTAATTCGTCTGAGGTGACTGAGCCGTACACAGGGGAGGTTACTAAGCCTCCCAGGTGAATCTGATGTGCAAGTAGGTTGGGAACCACTGCCTTCAGCTGTTGCTAGTGTTTCCTGGATGCAGGGGACCTTTGGGGCTGGAGGTGGCACGTGGTCTAGGTAAGAGTGGAGGCGCACGCTGCTTCGGAAGGCTCCTCCTGCTGCTGGTGGGAACACACGAGGTCCACCGCAGGCTCCTTTCTTCTTGGACAATGGTCTGATGCCACCAGAGTTCCCCCAGGCTGGCTCTCCGGCCACATGAGGTCCTCAGGACCAGGCTGGAGGACACAGAAAAGGTGATGCCACTTATTATCCATGTCCCCTCTCGGAGGAGACATGGACCGTTTGCTTCCGCCTAAAATTTTTGCCATCTGGAACTAGTGGTTAAGCTGCAATGCTTCCCAACATCTCTGATGGTAGGCCAGGTCTGGAGGCTGTTCCAATAGACTCCCAGGTCTCTCCCTTGGAACTTCTAATTCGGTAAGTCTGGGTTGGTGCCCAAGCATCTGCTTTGTATTATTTTTTAAACAAACACCCAGATGATACTTGTCTGGAGTTAGGCAACACTGTCTTGAAGTGTGAGGGTGACGGGGGGAGCCCTCAGGGCTGTAGACCCGACCCTGCATCCTGATAACACCTCTCACCATGGCCACTTAGCTCTTAGCCAGATGTCCTCCAAGCCTGGCCCCTGACCAATGGCGCCAGCATCTCGGGGCTTGTTGGAAAGGCATATCCCTAGGCTCTACGCAAGCAGAGCCTGGGGTGGGCCCAGAAAGCTGTGTTCACAAGCCCTGCAGGGGCTTCTCCGCAGCCTCTGCTCCTAACAGCATTTTCACGAGGTGGGAAGCCAAGGCCCAGAGGAGCAGCATGACTTTTCCAAAGTCAGACAGTGGACAAGGGCAGGGCTGAATCCAGGATCCCTCCCCCAAACTCCTCCCCAGCAGCGGCTTCTTCCCCAGAGGGCGTAGGGGATGTGAAGACAGGCCTGGAGCCTTGGTATTCAGGAGGTTCCTATCCCTGATTCTAACTTCACTGCAAGCGATGTGGAAAGTCAAGAATGAATGGAATGAAACATATGCCATATGGATATGCCCTTCACATAACTTAGAAAATATTTGGCCAGTAAACACATAAACACTCCCCTTCTAAAGACTACTGTCCCCCTTAAACAGTTCAGGTCTAGATTTCTAAATTACACTAAAGGGGGAAAAACAAAGGCATGCTGAATTACTGGTAGGCAAGTAAGATATAAATATGCTGTCACCACCCAGGGCATCAGTGAGAACCAGAAAACAGGACTGCCAAAGATCATAGTTTTAATTTGGAGCAAGATCAAGTCACCAGACCCAGGCCGCACCCTTCAGGGACTATTTTAAAAGAGATTGCTACTGAAATGCCAGGTCAGCCCCAGTGAAGAGGAAACATCCAGAGCAGCTGGGCTTGAAAGAGGAGGAAGATGTCCAAGCAGAGCTGTGACCTCAGGGAACATTTTCCACCCCCTGCAATGAATATTGTCATGCCTCCAAGCCCCTCCCAAACCCTCTACATATAAGGGGATTGTAAGTACAGCAAAAGCAGTCTTAAGAGGGAAATTCATAGCAATACAGGCCTACCTCAAGAAACAAGAAAAATATCAAATAAACAATCCAACCTTACACCTAAAGGAACTAGAAAAGAAAAACCAAGCCAAAATGAGTAGAAGGAAGGAAATAATAAAGATCAGAAGAGAAATAAACAAAATAGAATTTAAAAAAATACGAAAGATCAAAGAAACCAAGAGTTGGTTCTTTGAAAAGATAAATAAGATGGATAAACCTTTAACCAGATTCATCAAGAAAAAAAGAGACAAGACCCAAATAAATAAAATCAGAAATGAAAGAAGAGAAGTGACAATTGATACCATAGGAATACAAAAGACTATAAGAAAATACTACAAAAAAGTTACATGTCAATCTAGACAATCTGGAAGAACTGGATAAATTCCTAGAAACATACAATCTTCCAAAACTGAATCAAGAAGAAATAGAAAATATGAACCGATCAATTACATTCAACAGAATCAATTCAGTACTAAAAATCTCCTGACAAATCAGATGGCTTCACAAGTGAATTTTACCAAACATTCAAGAAAGAATTAATACCTATTGTTCTCAAACTATTGCAAAAAATTCAAAGGAGGAAAAACTTACAAGCTCATTTTATGAGGCCAACATTATCTTGATTCCAAAACCAGATAAAAACACTAAAAGAACGAAAATTATAGGCCAATATCCTTGATAAACATAAATGCAAAACTCCTCAACAAAATATTAGCAAACCAAACACATCAATACATTAAGAAGATCGTATATCATGATCAAGTGGGATTTATACCTGGGATGCAAGGTTGGTTCAATAACCACAAATCAGTTAATGTGGTACAATATGATCAAATCAATAGATTAAGAAAAAAATATTTGACAAAATTCAGTCCCCATTAATGATAAAAACTCTCAACAAAGTGGAATAGAAAGAATATACTACAGGCCTGAGGAATGTCAACTATTCAACATGGAGGAGGAGGTCGATAAACTGGAATTGATGACTGGAATATGAAATCAAGACTAATCATCGTGATTCAGCAGGCGAGAACAATCCAGTCACACTCTTACAGGAATTGTCAGCAATAAAGTCCCGATATCAAACTTTGCAGGCACGCTTTAAGCCAATTGCTGATGAGCAGAAAGAGATTAAGAGCCGCATTTGTGCTACTTTCAATAAGACTATGACCATGATACAAGAACTACAAAAGCAAACGACCTGGAGCTGTCACCACTGACTGAAGAAGAGAAAACTGCAGTACAGCAATTAAAATCTCACATGTCAGATTTATGAAGAAATGGACTTGCAAAAGGGAACTCTGGTGGAGAAGAGATCAATTCCAGAGAGATTTAGGAAGATGTCTTGTTAGCATTTGGTAACTAGAGGTGGGGTATGGTGAAAGAGAAAATTTGGCCTGGGTGACGGGATAGTGATGCCTTTCACAAGAGGGAAATATAAGGACAGATATGAATAAATTTCAGTCAAAAGGATTGAATGGGAAAAGGATTTAAATATATGCACACTTAGTTTTGCAATTTCAGGCAAGAAAGTCTTAACACTGTTTTGCATCTGTTTTTGTATAATCAGGATAACAAAGATGTTCTATCATAAAAGAATGATTATAGGGCGAGCTCAAACGCTTCTTCGAGGCCGAGGGTGGGTGCGACTCCTCTCCCGCAGCGGAGGACGGCGCTGCCCGCAGCGGCTAAGGGAGCCAGTAAGCCTGTCGCATTGGCCGTGCAGAGCAGGTGCCCGGTGCTGGCCCGCGCACCACCGCCCATCGCGCCGTAGCTGCTGGAGCAGGTGGTGCGGGAGGCGCAGGTGGTGCGGGAGGCGCAGGTGGTGCGGGAGGCGCAGGTGGTGCGGGAGGCGCAGGTGGTGCGGGAGGCGCAGGTGGTGCGGGAGGCGCAGGAGCTCGAGCGGGAGCTGCAGCGCCAGAGGCTTAGCGTCTATGGCACGCCGAGGGCAAGGAGCCGGAGCCGAGCCTAATGGCGATCAGGGGCGATGGAAAGCTGGCGGTGATCTGGCCTCCCCGCAGAAAGGCTTCCGAGAACGGCCTGGAGCAGGAGGAGCGGAAGCCTTGAGGTTAGAGCAGGCTGGGATCCCCGGCCGAAAGTAACATGCCCGTCAGAGGACCCGGACAAGAGGAGCCCGAGCGTGCTCTCGGGATAAGCAGACGTCCCGAAGAGGGACCCGCGGTCTGCGCTAGGGAAGATGAAGCCTACCAGCCCATCCTTGAACTTCATTTTGTGAAATTGATTCGTTTCTGCTACAAAACTGTTATTTTCCATTGGCAAATACCACTACAACAACCTAACCAATGAAACGGTCCAGCCCTTCTCCACCTAACCGAAAACCGAGCGAGCCTCTCCCTCCGGCCTTGCATGGAGTCACCATCTCGGCTTCCCCATCCCCCAATGAAGTCCCTTCTTACTGGGCGCAAAAAAAAAAAAAAAAAAAAAAAAGAATGATTATGTACTATCAGTCAAATGTGAATGAATGTGCATTGGAAATTAAAGATGGAAAAAATATTTGTATTAAAAAAAAAGAATATACTACAACATAATAAAGGCCATATATGACAAACCCACAGCTAACATCATCCCAGTGGGGAAAAACTAAAAGTGTTTCCATTAAAATCAGGAACAAGACAAGAATGTGCACTTTCACCACTTTTATTCAATATAGTATTGGACGTTCTAGCCACAGCAACCAGCTAAGATAAAAGACATCCAAATTGGAAAGGAGGGAGGGTCCTGTCATTATTTGTAGATGACATGATACTGTATGTGGAGAATCCTAAAGATTACACAAAACACTATTAGAACTGATAAATTCAGTAAAGTAGCAGGATACAAACTAAATATTAAAAAATTGGTTGTATTTTAACACATGAATAATAAACTATCAGAAAGAGAAACTAAGAAAATAATGCCATTTACAATTGCGTCAAAAAATACCTAGGAATAAATTTAAACAAGGAGGTAAAAGACATGTACTCAGAACATTATAAGACATTAACAAATAAAATTGAAGATGATACAAATAAATGGAAGCATGTACTGTGCTCATGAATAGGAAGAATTAACATTGTTAAAAATGTTCATATTGTTCCCAAAAATCTATTGATTCAATGTACTTCCTATTAAAATACCAATGGCATTTTTCAACCCAGCTGGTTTGGCTCAGTGGATAGAGCATGGGCCTGCACATTAAAAGGTCCTGGGTTAGATTCTGGTCAAGGGCACATGCCTGGGTTGCAGACTCGATCCCCAGTAGGGGGTATGCAGGAGGCAGCTGATCAATGATTCTCTCTCATAATTGATATTTCTTTCTCTCCCTCTCCTTTCCTCTCTGAAGTCAATAAAAATATATTTTAAAAAATACCAATGGCATTTTCCACAGAGCTAGAACAAATTATCCAAAAATTTATATGAAACCACAAAAGACTCTTATAGCCACAGCAATTTTGAGAAAAAAGGACAAAATTAGAGGTATCATGCTATCTGATATCAAACTGTAGTACAAAGCTAAAGTAATCAGAACAGCATGGTACTGGCATAAAAACAGACACACAGATCAGAATAGAGAGCCCAAAAATAAACCCACACCTTATGGTCAATTAATATTTGACAAAGGAGGAAATAAAATACAATGAGGTAAAGGCAGTCTATTCAATAAATGGTGTTTGAAAAAATTAGACAGATATAGGCAAAAACATGAAAGTAGACCACCCTCTTAAACCATACACAAGAATAAATTCAAAGTAATTAAAGACTTAAATGTAAGATTTGAAAACTTTAATAGAAGAAAATGTAGGCAGTAAAATCTCAGACATTTCCCTTAGCAATATCCTTTTTCTGACATATCTCCTTGGGCAAGGGAAACAAAAGAAACAAGAAACAAATGGGACCACATCAAACTAAAAAGTTTTTGCACAGCCAAGGAAACCATCAACAAAATGAAAAGACAAACCACTGAATGGGAGAACATATTCGCCAATGATACATCTGATAAGGGGTTAATATCCAAAATTTAAGAAGAACTCAGACAACTCAGCAACCCAAAACAAACAATCCAATTAAAAAGTGGGCAGAGGACCTGAAAAGACATTTCTCCAAAGAGGACATACAGATGCCAACAGACATATGAAAAGATGCTCAGCATCACTAATCATCAGAGAAATGGAAATTAAAACCACGTTGAGATATCTCCTCACATCTGTCAGATGGCTACCATTAATAAGTCAATAAACAAATGTTGGTGATGATGTGGAGAAAAGGGAACCCTGGTGCACTTCTGGTAGGAATGCAGATTGGTGGAAAACAGTATGGAGTTTCCTTAAGAAATTAAAAAAGGAACTGCCTTATTACCCAATTCCACTTCTGGTTATATATCTGAAGAAGCCCCAAACACTAATTCAAATGTACTTATGCATCCCTATGTTCATTGCGCTGTTATTTACTATAACCAAGATATGGAAGCAGCCCAGTCCCATCAATAGACAAGTGGATAAAAAAGTGGTGATGCATATATACACTGGAATAGTACTCAGCCCCAAAAAACAATTAAATCTTACCATTTGTTACAGCATGGATGGACTTGGAGGGTATTATGCTAAGTGAAATAAGTCAGACAGAGAAAGACAAATACCATATGATTTTACATATATCTGGACTCTAAAGGACAAAACAAACAAAAAAACAAACAAACAAACAAACAAAACAGAAACAGGCTCTGAGATACAGAGAACAGACTGATGGCTCCCAGAGGGGAGAGGGGTGAAAGGCTAGGCAAAAAGGTGAAGGGATTAAGAAGTCCTGATTGGTAGTTACAAAATAGTCACTGGTTTGTAAAGAACAGCATAGGGAACATGGGCAATTATAACTAGAGGCCCAGTGCATGAAATTTGTGCACTGGGGGGAGTCCCTCAGCCTGGCCTGTGCCCTCTTGCAGTCTGGGAATCCTCAGGGGATGTTCAACTGATGGCCTAAGTGTCAGTCAGACTCCTTAGCGCTCCTGCCATTGCCACTGCGCTCATCAGCCGTGAGCCCAGGGGCAGCTCCTGCATTGAGTGGGATTGGGCTAAAACTGGCTCTCCAACATCCCCCGAGGGGTCCTGGATTATCAGAGGGCGAAGGCCAAGCCAAGGGACCCCACCAGTGCACCATCAAGGCCAGGGAGGGACGAGGGAGGTTGGCCAGCTGGGGAGGGACTGAGGGAGCACTCCAGGGCGTGTCTGGCCATCTTGCTCAGTCCCGATTGGCCAGACCCCAGCAGCAAGTTCACCTTCTGGTTGGAGCGTCTTCCCCCTAGGCCACATGTGGTCAGTGCACGTAATACCGAGCGGTTAAGCGGCCTTAGCATATCATTAGCATATTACACTTTGATTGTTTGAACAGATGACTGGATGACCAGACACTTAGCATATTAGGCTTTTATTATATAGGATATGTGCCACGCCAGCATGGCCAAGGGTAAACCTGAGGAGGGGCAGTAAAGGATTGAAGAAAAGACAGACAAGAGAATATAGCTGGGGCTTTGTAGATCTCCCGTGCCTGGATGAGGACACAAAAGACCCAGCCTGCAAGCCAATGCTTTATTTTATAGTCTGATTAAAACAAGGTAGATGAACATGTATACAAATGTTCTTGTTTTGGCAACATTTGCTGCACCTCCCACAGCCCATTAGCTACTTAAGAAGGAATTAGGGAGGCTACAAGGTCAGGCTTCATTATGCTAGGAGAGCTCTGCCCTCCAGGCTGGGGCTTGTTTGTGGCCCTGCCACAGGTCAGCCCGAGGCTTGATCCTAGATCCGCTCCCTACAGGATAAGAACATGTGGTGCCAGGTGGACACTTGAAACACCAGGGGGATCACTGTGTAAAGTATCTGGTTTTCCAACTGCTATGCTATCCACCTGAAACTCATATGAAATAATATTGAATGTAAACTGTAATTGAAAAATAAAAAAGTAAATAAAATTCTAGGAAGAAATGTTTAGAAAGGGGGATTGTAAGACAGCAGGGAAAAGAGCTGGCACTGGCTTCGAAGTCCTCTTGGCCTCTTACTAGGTATGTGGGTGTGGGGATGATAGTCACCCCCTCTCCCTCTGTGGGCAGGTAAGATGGGCCTGGCGATGTTTGTGCAGATTAAGTAAAACAGTGAATGTTCCACCCTCAGTGCCACACCTCATTAGAGTCTGTAGAGAGAAGGAGCTCAGACTCCGGGAGTGATGCCATCTGTTGTCACTGGAAGTGTGCGTTGTCACTGGAAGTGTGCAGTCCCTGCCTGGTTGGGTTCGAGGCCACCACTTTATGCCCAGAGAGAAGAGTCAGGACACCTCGTTTTCTTAAGTAAGTGCACTGGGCAAAAAGCCAGCACTGTCACCCCTCAACGCCTTCCTCCCCAGAAAGTCTTCCCGCTGCTTTAAACCCCAACAGGGAGCTTGCTGCCCCATTTCCACAGCATCATTTGCTCCTAATTCACATTCAACTTTCATCTTTCTCAGTTTTGTTAGGTGGTCCCGTTCTTAAACATTTTCCATGTACATTTACCATACAGTCATTTAGGCAGTGGTGGTGGTGATAGAAACATGTACAGGTGTGTGAGTGTGTGAGTGTGCCATGCATGTGTGTGAGAGTATATGGTGTGGCTGTGTGTGTGTGTGTGTGCGTGTGTGTGTGTGTGGCACAGGAAGGTCTGTGAGTCAGACTTTCTATTATCATCTTCTCAAAAAGTGAACAGGAGCTAATTTCTACTGTTTCAGGGGCTAATTTTCTAAGGATCTTACCCTGAGTTCTTTGTAGGTGTTATTATGTACAACATAAAAAATTAAATGTCTCATATTTTGGAAGAGCTTTCCATATTGAGAGTTCATGGTATATTCCAGTCACCCTTAATGGGGTCAGACCAGCCCATGAAAGGGCCTGGGAGTTCACCCACCCCTCCTTCTGTTCTGGGGAGACCCAGGCCCCGGGGGAAGGAGCCTGGTCTGGCTGTGTGGTGTGTGGATGGCAAACCCAAGTCCTGGCGTCTTTCCTCGGACTGGCACTTAGAGGAATCTATGAGACTGAAACAGGCTAGATATTAACACTTCTTCCTGTGGGGTGATGTGATGTGTGAAACTCCACCTCGATGACTAGAAGAACCCATTTTCCACTTTAAAGTTGCAAAGAGTTTGAAAATGGGTCTCAAACTCATGTACTCATTCATTCAATGTGCTGTTCCTCCTGGTTCTGGGTACTGAGGACACTCACAGGCCTGGCCTCCACCCAAGCCCAGCACTCTGCCCCCTGCTGGCGGGAGGCCAACTTGCGGGTCTTGTTCTCCACCAGCCTTGGAGGCAGTGTGTGTTGAGGAGGGTGGGGATAAAGCTAGAGAATCTTTGTCCAGGTTGCAAGGGGGCAGGTTGGACCTGGGCTCAAAATCAAAAGGGACACTGGCCCAAGGTACAGGGGCCGGAGAGGGAACGCAGGGGCTTCCTCAGGAGGTCAGCTTGAATTCAATGTTTTCTGGAGGGTTGGAGGTTGAGAAGTCATTAACATGGTCTTCCCTGCCTGGAGGGAGTATGTGGACAGGGGAGTGAGGTCACAAACTTAAAGTGGTCAGGAATTCCAACAGCTGGTGAAATAGGAAAGCAAAAGGGCCACGCACCTGTCTGCGTTCTGCAGGTGGGATAAAGGCTCCTCTTTTTGTCTCTTCTTCCTTTTCCCTCCTTCCTTTCCTCCTTCCCTTCCTCCCTCCCTCCTTCCCTTCCTCCCTCCCTCCTTCCCTCCCTCCCTCCCTCCTTCCCTCCTTTCTTCTCTCCTTCCCTCCTTCCCTCTCTCCTTCCCTCCTTCCCTCTCTCCTTCCCTCCCTCCCTCTCTCCTTTCCTCCCTCCCTCTCTTCTTCTCTTCTTTCTTGCTTTCCTTCCTAATAAAATGTACTTTTCTCATTATAGACATTTTTACATTTGGGATGCGGGGGAGAAAGTAGGGAAAACCCACCAAGGCATATTGATAATGGAGGAGACTATGCTTGTGTTGGGGTCTTGGGGGTGGTATATGGGAAATCTTGGCTCAGCTTTGCTGTGAACCTAAAACTGCTCTAAAAAAATGAAGTCTGTTAATTTAAATAATAAGAATAATAAAAAGATCTGCCCTCGATAGTTTGGCTCAGTGGATAGAGCATCAGCCCTCAGACTGAAGGATCCCGGGTTTGATTTTGGTCAAGGGCAGACCCGATCTCTGGCCCTGGTCGGGGTGCACGCAGGAGGCAACTAATCAATGTGACTTTCTCACATCCATGTTTCTCTCTCTCTGTCTCTCCCCCTCCCTTCCACTCTCTCTGGAAATCAATGGGAAAATATCCTTGGGTGAGGATTAACAATAACAACAAAAAAGATCTTCCACCCAGAGTCCCATGTGCCATTCATTCATTCATTCATTCATTTTTTAAATTGACATAGTTGTGATCATACCATCTGGACAATTTTATAACCTTGTTTTGTCATTAAATATTACAACAAAAACATTTCCACTTTGTAATAAATTCTTCTAAAACATTATTTTTAACTAGAGGCCTGATGCATGAAATTCGTGAAAGAGTAGGCCTTCCTTCCCCCAGCTGCCTGCACTGGCTTCCCTCTGGCACCTGGCAGGCACCCAGGACGTGGGCTTCCTGCAGCCCTGGCTTTGTCCGGAAGGACGTCCGGTCTAATGAGCATATTATGCTTTATTAGTATGGATGGCTTACTATTCCACATTATGTAATTTTGATGCATTTAGCGCCTTAGAAAATGCTACCACAATGGTGTTGTGGGTAAGACTTGTTTTTATTTACACTTATCGCCTCAAGCGATCTTTGCGGATGGAATTACTGGACAGAGATGCACATGATTGAGCTCTATTGGCCAGTTGTTTCCTTCTGCCACCAGCAACGAGTGAGCCTGCCGTTGGGCCCTCTGCGGCTCATTGCTGTGGGAACTGTGGGAATGCGGCCTCAAGCACACAGCGACACCCCGGGGATGGCTGAGGCCAGGGGTGAGTGCCGCAGGGGCAGACAGAGAGGGCAGGGATCTTTCCAGCCACGCCCGGGCGGGGGGCGGCAACCCCCTGTTAGCAGGCGGCACCAGTGGGAGCACACGCCATAGCGCAGGCCCCCAGCTACTCTTTAAATTTTATTTTATGTTTTAAAATATATATTTTCATTGTTGACAGTATTGCAGATGTCTTCAATTTTACCCCCTTTACCCTCTTCACCCAGCCCCCCGCCCCCAGGTCTTCATCCCCTGTTGCCCATGTCCATGGGCTACGCATATAAGCTCTACGGCTTATCTCTCCTTGTTCCCCCGGCTCCCACACGGGGGTATGTGAGTCTGTTCCATGCCTCCCTGCTTCGGGTCTTATTTTGTTGGTCAATTCATTTTGTTCATTAGATTCTACAAATAAGTGAGATCATGTGATATTTGTCTTTATCCAATTGGCTTATTTCATTTAGCATAATAGTCTCCAGGTCCCTCCATGCTGTTCCAAAGGGTAGGAGATTCCTCTTTTTTACAGCAGCATAGTATTCCATGGTGTACATGTCCCACAGCTTTTTTACCCACTCATCTACTGGTGGGCACTCGGGCTGTTTCCAGATCTTGGCTATTGTAAATGATGCTACTATGAGCATAGGGGTGCATATATCCTTTCTGATTGGTGTTTCCAGTTTTTAGGGTATATCCCCAGAAGTGGGATCGCTGGGTCAAATGGAAGTTCCATCTGTAATTTTTTGAGGAAACCCCATACTGTTTTCCATAATGGCTGCACCAGTCTGCATTCCCACCAGCAGTGCATGAGAATACTCTTTTCTCTACATCCTGGCCAGCACTTGTCATTTGTTGATTAATTAATGGTAACCATTCTGACAGGTGTGAGGTGACACCTCCTTGGGGTTTTAATTTGCATTTCTCTGGTGATTAGAGATGCTGAGCATCTTTTCATATGTCTCTTGGCCTTCTATATGTCCTCTTTGGAGAAGTGTCTATTCAGGTCCTCTGCCTGAATTTGAACTGGATTGTTTGGCTTCCTTTTGTTGAGTTCAAAGTGCTTTACATATTTTGGATGTTAATCCTTTGTCAGATGTATCCTTGGCAAATATGTTCTCCCATCCAGGGGCCCCCTTTTCGTTTTGTTGATGGTTTCTTTGCTGTGCAGAAGTTTTTTAGTTTGATTTTGTCCCATTTGTTTATTTTCTCCTTTCTTTCTCTTGCCCCAGAAGCTTTATCAGCAAACATCCTGTTAGGTGAGATGTCTGAGATTTTACTGCCTGTGTTTTCTTCTAGAAGGCAGCCCAGGGCAGGGCAAGGCTTGGGGGTGTGATGCAGGAGCACTGGGTTGGCATCCCTTCTCTGGGAGCCCCTGGCTGCCTGGCTGTGGGCTCCATGCCACCTCCGAGTCTCTGTTTCCTTTCACATCCCAGAGGAATGACCGGCAGGACAGCTCCCAGGTAGGCTCTCCCCTCCTTCCTTTTGCTTCACTCCCACCCCCAGCAGGCAGGTCCCAGCCCCAGACTGATGCAGCCCAGAGCAGAGCCTCCGTCCTCTGCAAAGGAACCTGGCCCCGTGGTGAGTCCTGCAGGATGCCCGGGCTCTGGCCACCTCTGTCCCAGCTGCGCCCGCACAGCGCCCATGCTGGTGTGGCCGGACCATGCAGCGTTTTGCGGGGTGAGCATCTGAAACCGCCTTCCATCACTCTTCTTCCTCAGCTTTGGGATGAGATCATGAAATGCAGGCTGGCAATTGTGCAGGAAAATAAGGCTCCTGTAAAATCGGGGCTCATATGCTCTCGGCAGCCGGTAGTCACGGGGCTGCTGATGGGAGGGCTCTAGCCGATGTCCTGATACATCAAAGAGCAAGCTGAGACTGCTCTGGGAGTGAGCACCAACCCCACCCAACCCCGATTTTCTTGGACCACGTAACATGGCGAAGCAGAGAGGAAGTATAGGTGTGTCTGCAACACGGACGTGGCTGAAAGCCTGGTGGAGGGAGACCGTGGTCCCGCTCTCTCTGACGCTGCGCTGGGTTTCTTTACCTGGAGGATGGGGATAGCGACGGGCCCTGCCTGTGGGATGATGAGGATGGGGGGGCAGGGAGAGCAAGGACAGCATCTATGGTGCTGCATCCCTTTATGTTATATTTCATTGGATATTTGCACAGACTCCCTGGGGGGGGCACTATTGCTGGGATGGGATCCCTGAGCCGCGGAGCCCCCTTCCCAGCACAGACCCCCGGGAAGCAGCAGTGTGGGAGCCAAGCCTGGCTCTGTGGCTGTGGCGGCCAGCACACCTCCCGTCTCCTGCCTGAACTCCGTCCAGCTCGGATGGAGCAGCTGGCCAACCGCAAGCCCTCCCTGACCTGTAGCAAAGTTGTTGGGGAGTGGGCACCTCCTCCAGCACTCAGCAGGGCATGCCACTGGGGTGGCACGGGGTCAGGGGGAGTTCTCTCTGTCACCCCCTCTGCTCCCCAGCCCAGTGGCTCTGCTTCTGATAACGTCCTGGGTGGAACAGGTAGTAAATCTATGGGGGACTGCAGGCAGCGCTGTCCTGGGTTTCCTGACTCAGCATCAGACTGCACTTCACAGCCAGCTCAGTTATGGGTTATACACTTCGTCCTCAGGGGCCTCATCCTCCTCCCCTGTAGTTTAGGCACAGGGACAGACCCCCTGGAGAAAGACAAGCGAGGAGCGGTGGGGCTGGAGAGACCCCAGCATGGCAGTGCGGAGTCCCCAAGACGGAGTCTCTGGCTGCTTTGCCCCAGGGTCTGGGAAGCGGCTGCCTCGCAGGCCGGAAAGTCACCCTGTCCTGTCATACCTGCAGCGTCAGAACACGGGAAGCCTGGGGTCTCTCTGAGCTACAGTGGCCTCAAGTGCAAGAAGGAATGTGTAACTGCATGCTCGCCGCTCTGGGGAACAGAGGACAGTGAGGGTGTGGAGCTCGTTGAGGCAAAGCTCCCTGTGCCAGAGGAACTGATGCCCATTGCTGGCTCTCATCAGCCCGCCACACAGCTCCGAGCAGCTCCGTGCTGCCGGCTCCCATCAGCCCGCCACACAGCTCCGAGCAGCTCCGTGCTGCCGGCTCCCATCAGCCCGCCACACAGCTCCGAGCAGCTCCGTGTGCGGGGATGTGGGGCTCAGTGAGGTGATGAGCTCAAGGGCACGCGTAGGCAGCAGAGCCATGTGGTTACGGAGCCAGCGTTGCCACAACCTGTCTGACGCTCCCTCCTCCCTTCTCACCAAGCGATGGTCATTTGTGTTGTTCTCTGGTTTGTTGGTCTGATGATTCTTAAGGAGGAAACTGGAGGCGGAGGGGATGGCTGGGCCTGGGCAGGGAGGAGGGAGGGGCTGGCCCTTGGAGCCGGGTGGGCCACAGCTGCTGCAGGTCCCACCTGAGAACCCCCGAGCATCGTCTGCCCCAGCAGCAGCGCTGGGCTTGTGCAGCTCGCAGCCTGGGCGGTGGAATGCAGTGCCCACCCCCCCCCCCCCCCCCCCCCCGCAAGGCCGCTGGTCCCTAAGGCCGCCCTGGGGATACGGGACCCCAGCAGTACCTTTGAGCCGTTAGGAAGTTTCTGCGATGCACACGTGCAGTGGCTGTTCCAACTGCTGCTGGTGAGGGGGCTTGTGAGGTCAGCTGATAGTCACATGTGGCCACATGGACGGCGGCACGGGCCGCGGAGAGGAGGGAGGCGCACAAGATGACGAACATGGGCCTAGAGGCCTCCAGGCCCCATCCTTTTTCTTATGTTGAAACTTCGCCCCAGGACATCTTTACAGGGGCCATCGGGCAGGTCCTGGTCATAAAGGCCTACTCTTCAAGGACAGCAGGATGTGCCAGCTCCCAGCCTTGAAACGACTGCCCCACGCGTGCACGTGCATGTGCTAAGCAGCGCTGTGTGTGTAAAGCACTGCAGCTCTCGGGTGGGCGGCGAGAGAGTTAGAACAGAGAGGGGGGCCTGTGGGCATTCCTGGAGGAGGAGGAGTGGTGCTGGAGTCCAGGTGAGGGAGGGAAAGGGTTTCCTCCAGCCTCAGGGCGGAGTCAGGCACCTTCACCTGGGACCCAGGTTCCATACTCGCCACCTCTGGAGGCAGATGCTGAGGCTCTGCTCGCGTCAGGATCCGCATGTGGCCTGCCTCCTGCCGCTACCGCGTTGGCTCCCATACGGCCATCAGTGTGTTAACTGAGGTTGGGATCCGCTGGAATATATTGCCACATTAATAACTCCAGAACAGTGCAGGCAGTGTTGAAATAGTAAATTAGGACGCGACGGGCTATATATTCAGGGCAGAGCGCTGAAGTGCCATTTTATTACATGTGCCATGGAATTAAAGGCTTAATTTTCTTTTAAAAGATGGCGATGCATCATTTCCTGCAGCCAGGTAAAAACAGTTAGCAGAAATGATTTATCCTTCACTCCATTTAAAAATGGGAAGCCGGCACCCCAGGATCTTGCTCTCTGTTATTTATCTCTGCCTGGAGGGCACTTGCGAGTTTGATCCGTCATTCTGACTTGAAGGACACAGCGGAGCCCGGGGTGAGGTCAGGACGGAGCCCTGGCTGTCTCTGTGGGTTAGGGGTGTGGCTTCCTGAGAAAGACCCCGAAGGCGGCCAGGCTCGGCCACAGGCTGGCTCTGTGACCGGCGACCATTCCCGGTGCCTGGTGTTGTCACCTACAAAATAAACTAACAGTGGGGCTGCTGCAAGGGTCACATGAGATGCAGGTAGAAAGTGGCGCCCCTAGCTGGTGTGGCTCAGTGGATAGTCAGCCTGTGGACTGAAGGGCCCCGGGTTCGATTCCTGACAAGGGAACGTACCTCGGTTGCAGGCTCCTCCCAGGCCCAGGCCCTGGTTGGGATGTGTGCAGGAAGCAACCAATGATGTGTTTCTCTCATATCAATATTTCTTTCTGTCCTTCCTTCTCTCTTCCACTTTCTCAAAAAAAATCAATGGAAAAATATTCTCAGGTGAGGATTTAAAAAGAAAAAGAAAAAAAAAGAAAGAAAGTGGGTCTCCCGTGGCTCTCACACAATTATGTGATACTAGGGTCCCTCGGCCTGGCCTGCGCCCTCTCGCAATCTGGGACCTTTTGGGGGATGTCGGATAGCCGGTTTTGGCCCAATCCCCACAGGCCCGATTCAGACAGAGGAAGCCCAATCCTGTGCGTTGAGCATCTGTCCCCTGGTGGTCAGTGTATGTCATAGCAACTGGTTGAACAGTTGTTTGGTTGTTCGGTCACTTAGGCTTTTATATATATATATATTTGCTGAAAGAAAATTTCAGAACACCATCTTATTTTTCTGATAGTAAAAGTAATACTCAATGAGAAAAACTTGGAAAATATAGAAAATGACAAGGAGGAAAATAGATAACATGATTCATATGGCCCAGAGATGATCAATGTTCTTTTTCTTTTTGGGGCATACTTTTAAAAACAGAATTATAAGTGATCAACCAAAGGACTTGTATGCATGTATATGAGCATAACCAATGGACATAAGACAGTAGGGGGGTGGGGGCATGTGCTGGGGGGTGGGAGTGGCTGGGGAGAGATCAATAGGGGAAAAAGGAGACTTAGGTAATACTTTAAACAATAAAGGATTTAAATTTTAAAAAACACACACAACATAATTAGATTCCTGTGCATTGACAGTGTAATATTCTGGTGCTCTGATTTCATGGCCTGACAGTATAACGTGAGCATGGCCTCATTGTGAAGGATGGTCCACGCTGCCCCGCGAGCTGCCTGCAGTCCTTTGTGTGAATGCACACGAGCTGCACGGGCCCTGTGATGGTCTCTACACAGTTTCGTTCACGCACACTTCTTCTCCAGTCCTCTGTGACTTATAACTGTGAAAGGCAGACGTAACTGACCTGTTTCACAGGCCAGTGTACAGGCTCCTGTGCCTGCTGTACCGCATCACCTCCAGCTGAGGCTTGAACGTGACAGCGGTCCATTCTCTTACAGTTCCGAAGGTCAGGGTGCGTGACCTAGGCCCCGCCCGCGGAGCTGCCGCAAATACTCTGCTGGGCACACCTCCTTGCCTCCCACAGTGCTGGCGGCTCCAGGAGCTTCTTGGCTGTGGCCACACCACTCCAGTGTCTGCTCTGTCTTCACACCGACTTGCTGCCTCTAAACAGGCACTGCCCCGGCTGTAGGGCCCAGCTGGGTAATTAGAACGACCTCCCCAGCTTTAGGGCCTGAGTCACATCTGCAAAGACTCTTTCCAAATCAGGTCACAGTCACAGGTTCTGGGGTTTGGATGTTGCAGATCTTTGTTGGGGACAGCGTTCAGCCACTGCAGCCAGGAGGCCAGGGTGTAGGAAGTGCAGCCCCCAGGTTCCCAGGCTGCAGAGAGCCGCGCCGGGGTTCTCACTTAGGCATTTGGCCAAAGCATATTTAATTTGTCGGAACATCTTTTTATATACATGGGAGTCATCGTTAAATTTTTGTTTTAATGAACTTTGTTGGATGACACTGGTTCTCTACTGTCTGTCCTTCCAGGTCCGGTCCCTTTTAGGGGCGGGCCCCTGGACCTCAGATCTGTCCCTCCCCGGAGACGGGCATCCCACCCTGCTGCAGTCTCCCCCCCCCCCCCCCGGGGGCTCGGAGCTTAGTGCTAACGGGAGCCCAGGGCAGTGTGCCAGGCAAGAGCCCCCACCCTTCCCAGGGGTTCCTACTGCCTATCCCATCAGACACCTCAGGTGTCAACGACACCACCTGGATCCAGGCCACCCCACCCCCCTCACCTGGTCCTGACTGCTCTGGGCTTCTCTCCTTTCCCGAGGACCCCGGGGCGAGAGGCCTCCTCCCAGAGGCCTATGGGGCACAACCCACAGCACCCTCCCGGGTGCTTGACCATCTTGTGTGACAGAGCTGCTGAGAGGCTCAGGTACAGTCCTACCAGCAATGTGGCTCTGCCCTGCTTTGCAAATCTGATTGGTTCAGGGGAAGAGTTTGTGGATGGAATGGAGCCGGGCAAGGCGCCCCTGAGGGCCTGGCTAGCTGACAGGCCCCTGTCCTACTGTGGGCGGGGGTGTTGGCCCGCATAATCCCCCAGGTTATTCTCAGCGCACACTGATTTCTGTCTCTCCACACCTGCAACTGGTCTGAGCTCCAATCCTGCCTCTCCCCCTTCCTGGCAGGCTCTGTGGTGTAGCCATGTGACAGGTCAGAGGGAGGTGGCTCGACCCCGGAGCTCGCTGCCTGCCTTTCCGCTCCTGGGCAGCTGCGTGGTGGAGCCTGGTGCCCACAGGAGAGGGGACATTCAGGAGCAACACAGGGGATGGCTGTGAGGACCCGTGGGCGTCGAAGTCATGGGGGTGGGGCTGATTTAAATAGGATCTGGGGTGCGGCTGGAGCACCTGCCTCTAGCTGAGTTCCAGGTGGTAGGTGTTGGGACTCGGCCTGTGCTGTGAGGACCCGCCTGCTCCCAGCAGCAGTTCTGTGAGGGCTGGGCATTCCCTTCCTGGGGCTGGCGATGCCGGGAGCCTCCATGGCCCTCAGGGGTGGCCGGGTGCACTGGCTCAGCCAAGGCCCACACGCTTCTTTCGCAGCCAGCACCCGGGGCTTGCCAGGGAGGATGGGGCAGCGTATCCTGGCCAGCGCTGAGCTGCAGCTCCATGCCTACATCTCGCCTGGCTGGCCGCAGCCCCAAGGAAACCCTCAAGCCAGAGCGGGACCTCCTACAGATGTTCTCCCCGCTGCTCTCCCACGTGGCCTGGCAGGGCTGCGCCTGCTGACAGATGGTCTTGGAGGAGCATTCATAAAGGTGGAGGGTCTTGTCCCCGTGGAGGGCACGCCCCACCCCCCTTCCGCCTTGCTCTTTCCCTGCTGTGGAGATGGAGGTGTCCATTAGAGTGTGTGAGAGAATGTGTGTGAGAGTGTGTGTGTGTGTGTGTGTGAGTGTGTATGTGTGTGCACATGCACCGGGGAGAGGCCTGTTGTTGGCTCATTGGCTCAGTTTCGGTGCAGGGCATGTGAGGTACAAGATCTTGGGGCTCAGAGGGCGAGGATCTTGGGGCTCAGAGGGCGTGAGGGCTGGGCTGGGCACCCGCATGGATGGTGGCACTTTCCCTGGATGTTTGGATGTGAGTGTGTGGCGTCTGTTTCTCAAGGTTGTGAGAAAAGGCCAGGCTCCAAACCTACGCATTCCTGGTGCCCTTCTGTTGCTGTGACGGGGAGGGGGGGGGGGGCGAGTGGGGGGGGGGGGAGTGAGGGGGCAGGGTCCAGCTCCACACAACTGCCCCTTCTGCCTTTGGGAGGAGATCGAGAGCTGGTGCAGGAGAGGCTGGATGGCGGGAGCAAAGGGGAGCAGCCTCCGGGAGGCCTTACAACCCCAAGGCAGGGCAGGAGGGCCTGGCCCCGAGCAGCGAGCAGCGGGGGCCTCGGGGAAAAGCAGCAGAGGGTGGAGGTCCAGCACAGAGCACGAGACCGAGTGGCGTGGGGTGGAGGCTGCTGCAGACCTCAGCCCTGGATGCTGGGCACCGGGGAGAGGGAGGGTGTGTGTGTGTGTGTGTGTGTGTGTGTGTGTGTGTGTTGGGGGCCCTCCTACCCTGCCTCGGGGTTGTATAGCCTCCCGGAGGCTGCTCCCCTTTGCTCCTGCCCTCCAGCCTCTCCTGCACCAGCTCTCGGTCTCCTCCCAAAGGCAGAAGGGGCAGTTGTGTGGAGCTGGACCCTGCCACCCCCCACCCCCCCCCCACCCCCGGTCACAGCAACAGAAGGGCACCAGGAGAAGGCTTACGTTCAGTCCTGCCTCAGTGGGGTGACACTCCCTGGGCAGAGGGGTGACAGCACCATCCTTAGCCCCTGGACAGACTGAGCTGTCATTCGATGCCTCTCTCCTCCTCCTCTTGGGAGTGAGATTCCCCCAGCAAGGCCCTGCTGGGGCTACCAGCAGGAGGCAGAGCTCTCACGCCTGTTCCTGGGCCGCAGGCCCTCCCGGAGGCAGCTTGCTCCTGTGTCTGTGCCGAGGCCACACTGCTGTGCTCATGCAGGGTTGGACTCAGGGCAGGAAGAAGGGAGGGTCCTGACGTTAACTGAGCACCTACTATACAGCAGGGGCCAGGCCAGGTCATTAACAATCTACCCAGAGTCACCCTGAGACTTAGCTATAATTATACCCATTTTAAAGAGGAACAAACTCAAAGGAAAAAACGACTTGTCAAGGCCACACAAGGCCATGGCTCGTAGTGGAGATGGCAGGTCCTTTTCAACAGAGAATCCCTACCAGATGCATCCACTGCACAATGAGCTACACCCCGAGAAGGTCTCCGCCAGAACCCTGCAGGGCAGCAGGGCTTGGCAAGTGAGTGGAAAACTCCTGGACTTGGTTCAGGTTTGGAATCTGGGTCCCCAGATCATGACCATCGGGGCCAGAGCCCTGAGTCAGGGGGGAAAGGCGGTGGGTGTCTGTGGCTGCAGGTATCTGTGCCCTGTGAGTCCCAGGGGGGCAGCACAGGTGTCCCCATGAGCGTCCCCAGCAGACAGAGGCCAGCTCCGAGCACGTGGTGCTGTGTGCATCGTTCCATGTGACCGGAGCACAGCTGGGGCCTGGGCCCTGCAGCTCTGGCAGACTCTCAGGGAGGAACGCAAAACAGAAAGGAAGATGTCCAGTAACCTGGGGAATGAACCCAGGTTCTGTGGTTGGGGATTGAAGCTTCAGTCGCACATACTGTCCTATCTCACCTCCCAGCGGTGGCAAACTAGGCCGTGTTATTCCCATGGGCTCAGAGAGGAAGAGGGTGGAGCAGGATTCGACTCCCTAACGCTGTGCCTTCTGACCCACAGCTCCGTCTGCCCCCACTCTCCCTGCTGCAGCTACTTCACTCCCACAGGGAGAAGGCCCGAAGATGCACAGGACTCAGGGATGTGATGTGGGCACAGAAGCGGAGGAGGAGGCTGGGTCAGAGGCTGCTTCCGCCATCGAGGAAGCCTTCTGCGGGCTGGCGGGACCCCGGTGCAGGAGAGCAGGAATCTCCCAGGTACAGGCAGGTGGGAGGGGCCTGGGAAGGCAGCCTGGGACCGTGACTTCCTCTGGACAGCTGTGCCCAGCATCAGACAGGCTGAGAATGGACCTGAGTCCAATAAGCCACGGATCAGCAGTCTGTGTCACCCACATCCCTGGCATGGCCACACGGCTTCCTGCCTCCCATGGGACAGCCTGGGCTGAGCTACCGCCAGTGAGTCTCTCTGACCGGGCCCTGCCCAGAGATGGTCTTCACTGAGAAAAACAGGAGAGTGCAGAGCCCACTCCCTGTGACAGCGCCCCCTCGAGGTGGCAGGTGCATGGGGGCACAACTACTTGCAACAGGATGCAGGCTGCACCCACCGCCCTGGGCACTCCTGCTCCCTTCCCAGAGTGGCAGCGAGGCAGTGGGAAGGAATCCGCCCCCACCGCCAGGCCTGCCCTCGCCCTCAGTACCAGCTGACTCGGAAGCCAGCTGAACATTCCTGCCTCAGGCTGCTCAGAACCGGACATGGCCCGCGGGTCCCAAAGGCCTCCGGCTCCCCGGCTCCTGCAGCCTCCTCTCTCTGCTCTTCTCTGCAATGCTCCTGCCTCCAAGGGCTGGGTGCCTGACCTTGCTAAGGCCCTCAGCCGACCCCGTGCCCCATTCGTTTATAAATAGGCCCATTTCTCATCTTGCTCTGGCCCAGAGCTCCACACCCAAGAGGCAGATGCAACCTCAGGATTTTCTTTCCAGCCAAGGGCAGAGCAGGGCCCGGCAGCAGGCTCGTGGGCCTGAGGGATGAGATCACAAATTCTCCTGCAAATAGTAACTCATGCCCAACAGTTAGGAACACTGGTTAGCTTGTGTGTTACTTTCCTGCAGCTGCTTGTCAACCAGTGGTCGTTGGTGCTAATTCAACACCAACAGGAATCCCCAATTTGGGGTGCAGCGAAGGAGGGAAGTTTATTCAGTGCAAGCAGCTCACTGGGGCCCAGCAGGCTGGGAGGCAGCCGTGGGGCCCTGGGGGCGGCCCCTCTCCTGCTGGACAGCTCTGCTCTGCTCCAGGCCTGTCTTTGTTCTGTGCTGGTCTGGTCTGGCGAGATCCTTTTTCATGTTTCAGCTCAGCCTGGGGGTGCCTCCTCTGTTTCCTGTGCAAAAGGAAAGTGTGCTCCTGGAGCCATCAGGGAGCTGGCTTACACGGACAGGAGTCCCCGCCCTGCTCTCTTGTTGGTTTTGTCCTCATGCAAATGAGGAATCCAAATCCTCACAGTTCTGTTGGTTCAAAAGCCACTGTCCTGATTGGTTAGAATAGAGCTGCTCTAATTGGCTGGAGCTGTGCAGCTCCGACTGGATGGGGGAAGCCTCAGTCCTATTGGTTGGAATTGGATTCCAGGAAACGTTTATAAGAGCTGGCTCCGATGCCAGGAACACAGTGCAGGCCGGCAGGTAGTTCAGCGCATGCTTCTCCCTGAAGTGCAGTTTGCCTGAGAGGCCCGGGGGCAGAAATGGCTGCTAGGCCCTGCTTTTTTAAAATTCGTGTCTCATGCTTGTCAGAATGCCTATCATCAATAAATCAACAGACATCAAGCGTTGGCGAGGATGTGGAGAAAAAGGAACCTTTGTGCACTGTTTGTAGGAATGCAAACTGGTGCAGCCACTGTGGAAAGCAATACAGAGTTTCCTGAAAAAATAAAAAAAGGAGCACCCCTATGTTCATTGCAGTGTTATTTACAATAGCCAAGATTTGGAAGTAGCACAAGTGCCCATCAGTAGATGAGAGGATAAAAAGCTGTGGTACATTTACACAATGGAATACAGTGGGGCCTTGACTTACGAGTTTAATTCATTCCGTGACGGAGCTCGTAACTCAAATTACTCGTATGTCAAATCAAAAGTGAACTAGTGAGACATGTGATGCTGGGCTGATGTTGTGGCGTTCACTGTGACGTTCGCTGCACCTACTAGCGGTGGGGTATCTGAAGCTGGCTCGTAACCTGAATTTTAGCTCGCAACTCAAAGCAAAAAATCGGCGGAGAGGTGGCTCGTATCTCGAAAAACTCTTTAGTCGGGACACTCGTAAGTCAAGGCCCCACTGTACTACTCCTCGGCTGTGGAAAAGAAGGAAGTTTTACCCTTTGTGACAGCATGGAGGGACCTGGGGAGTATCACGCTAAGTGAAATAAGTCAGTCAGAGAAAGACAAGTATAACATGATCTCACTCATGTGGAATCTAATGAACAAATAAATGAACAAACAAAATAGAAATGGACTAATTGATACAGAGAACAGATTGTGATAGGATTGTCCTGGAGTATCCCGGTGCCCCAAACCCAATGGCAGGTGTCGGGTTAGAGGAGAAGGTAGATGGACATTTAAGACAGGCAGTAGGGGAGGAGGCAATGTGACCACACAGGCGGGTGCCTTCGTGGTGTGTCTACAAGCCAGAGGGGAGGGTATAGGGAGACTGGGTGAAAAAAAGTGAAGATATTAAGCAAAAATAAAAGCAAAAAACAACAACCCATAGAGAGACAACAGTGTACTGACTACCAGAAGGAAAGGGTTGGGGGTACTCCAGGTAGAAGAGGGTAAAGGGGCATGAATGGTGATGGAAGGAGACTTGACTTGGGCTGATGAACACACAATACAATACACAGATGATCCATTATAGAATTGTACACCTTAACCAATGTCACCCCAATAAATTTAATAAAAAATTTGGGCCCAGTTAGCCACCAGGAGCCCTTTTTAGTAAGTGTCTCCCCCACCCTACCCCGCATTCCCCCTTCCCCTGCCTCAGGGTTCACATGCCCTAAGATATTACCGCACACGGGGAGATCTAAAACAACAGAAATTTATTCTTCACAGCCTGGAGGCCAGACGTCTGAAATCAAAGTGTGGGCAGAGCCGCTCTCCTTCTGAAGGCGCTCGGGGTGGGTCTTCCCTCGCCTTTTCCAGTGGCTGGTTGGTTCTTGGCTTGTAGACACACCATGGAGGCACCTGCTGGTGTGGTCACATTGCCTCCTCCCCTACTGCCTGTCTCAAATGTCCATCTACCTTCTCCTATAACCCGACACCTGCCATTGGGTTTGGGGCACTGGGATACTCCAGGACGATCCTATCACAAGATCCTTAATTCTCTCTGCTGAGACCTTTTCTCAATAAGGCCACATGCACAGGGTCCATGGGTTAGGGCGTAGACACATCTTTCGGGGGCCACCAATCAGCCCACTGCAACTTGTTGTCACAAATGAAATTTACTGGGATGGCCATGGCCAGGTGGGTCAAATGAGGAAGCCCGAGAAAGGAGATTTGCCAGAGAGGATCGCAAATGGGGCGCCCAGGGCCAGGTGGATCATGCTGATTCTGCATGCACCTCTAACAGTGAACCAGCACCCGCAGGCCCACAGGCCTTGGGAGGAAGCTGTGTGTCATCTCCTGCTCGGCTGAACCTGTGGGTCAGCTATCAGCTGGATTAGTGACTCGTCAATAGATCCGGTTGAGCTAAGACAGCTGGAGTGTGCAGACCACACAAAGGCACTCGTCATTTTGGCTTTCGTGGTGATTTGGCATGATTTGTAGCTTGGCACTTGGCCACTACGACACTCACAAAGTCTGGTCAGCTGTCACCATGTCATGCTTTTTGCTGAGAGAAATTCCCCAAGTGTAATTTCACGGTGCATGGAGGGAACAGGAGCTCTGGAGTAGCTCAGATCCCTGGGCCTGTCCCCTCTGTCCCCAGCTGCCTGTGGTAATTGAGGCTTGGATGATTTTTAAAATTTTTCTTTATTGATTAAGGTATTACATATGTGTCCTTATCCCCCCATTGCCCTCCCCATCCCCACCCCCTCCCCCCAGCTCATGCCCTCATACCCCTGTTGTCTGTGTCCATTGGTTAGGCTTATATGCATGCATACAAGTCCTTGGGTTGATCTCTCCCCCTTCCCCCCACCCTCCCCTGCCTTCCCTCTGAGGTTTGATGGTCTGATCGATGCTTCTCTGTCTCTGGATCTGTTTTTGTTCATCAGTTTGTGTTGTTCATTATATTCCACAAATGAGTGAGATCATGTGATATTTATCTTTCTCTGACTGGCTTATTTCACTTAGCATAATGCTCTCCAGGTCCATCCATGCAGTTGCAAATGGTATCACACGCATGTCCTTGGACTTGGAGCTGAGGCTGCTGGCCTTTCTTTGGAGAGGCCCTGTGGGGGACTTAGCCAGTTTCTATTAGTCATCGCCAGGTACTTTCACCAGAGCCAGTTCTCTGCCTGGAAGGACATGCACCCAGTTCCAGTAGCGTCTCGTGTGCTCCAGCTCGAGCTCCACTGCGGCTGCTGCGGCTGCTGCGGCTGCTCCAGGGCTTCTGAAGCAGGTGGGCATGGTCCCATCACTCGTCAGTTTTCTTTTGCTTCTCTCTCTGTTGGAGAGGCAGAGAAAATAAAGAGACAATGGAACCCACCAGAAGAGGCCGAATTCTCTGACATGCAGCCAGCCTGCCTCAGCACCAACCGGCCTGGACAGGTCTCGGTGTTCAATCATCTGTCATAGTTGCTAATGGACACAGTGCTGCCTCTGGCTGGTGCTCCAAAGTGCCCAGCAAATGACTTCTGAGCCCCAGGTGAGAACCCTGGATCTGGAAAGTCGTGGATCAACTAAAGACACATCTTGTGCACATTTTAAACCTCCCAGTAATGTCTGTGCGTGTGGCCTGATGGCACTATAGAGGTTTCGGGATTGGTACATATATTAGTCACTGTAATTAAAATCCTGGGGTTATATTATATGTTATTTGTATGACAGTTTGTGATGCCTTTAATGCTCCCAGTTTCAAAATTATTAAAGCTACTGTCCCTGGCCGGCCAAAGTGATAAGCAAAATAAGGATGCGATCTTATTCCCTCTCTATGGGGCAGGCGGGAGGAGGGTGCGTGCGGGATTTCCTTATAAAGGGACCGAGCGCTGAATCTGAGAACTCCCGCTGTGCAGCAGGAAAGTTGAAATGGTTTGTTGGGATCGTTAATATCGCAATGAAAACTAATTAAGCCTGGAGCGAGGAGGAGTTCGCTAGTGGTTTGGAGCCAAGGGGTCTGCCTCTGCAGTTGGCTACAGCACCGAGGAACTGGGGACGTTGACAGCTGAGCTCGGGGTCACGCAGCGCTCTCCTTTATGTGCCTCTGAAATTGGGCTGGCACTAATATAGACGCTCCGCAGGTGGAAGCCGAGAGATTTCCTTGGGGAGCCGGCAGTGCCTCTCCTGTCCGGGCGGTCATCCCGTGCAGGCTGCTGGAAATGGGCTTTTGAAGATAGGGAAGAGGTGGTAATTGACAACTTTTCTTCCAAGCAGTGAGAGGTGCTTCCCCATCGCAGCGGAGTCTCCTCGCACCGTTAGGATGAAAAGCGACCCACGGCTCCCGCAGCAGCTCTGTGCACTGAGGTACATGCACACACGTCGCATCTGCTCTTCTCACTAGCACCCACAACATGCCTTTGTCATTTCTTTCCCCAAGTTGATTCCGAGAGAGGGAGGGCTGCTCTGTCTCAGGCTGGGTTTGGCTGGCAGTGTTCTATGAAGGAGGTCCCTGCGGACCAGCCCCTACAGGAGGGAGCTGGTGGGCAGAGGGTGAATCAGCTGTGAGCCCTCCTACACCTGGGAGCTTGGGGCTGGCGTGGTCCTTCAGAGGTGTCCTGAGCACCGTTGAGATGGTTAGTTCTTCAGCCTTTAGCATTGATCACTTATTGAACAGGGCTGCCTGGGAAGGCTGGGACCTTGGGCCAGATGGCTCTGTGCTGACACCACCTGGGGTGGCTGAAAGCTAGTGCCCGCCCCCCTCCCCCCCCCCCAACAGCACCCCTGCCAGCTGGGGCAGCAAGTCCTTTCTCCTGGGGGTTCTGGGCAGCACATCCCCTGCAGTTTTGTTCATCATGAGCTCCCTTGACCCCAGCTCAGTACCTGGAACATAGGTTTCTAATGGATATTTTTTAACACAGATGGAAAATTCCCATTTCACACAGAGAAAACCAAGGCTGCGACAGTGAAGTAAACGGTGGAACTAGACTTGGAAGGAAGGTCCCTAACGCCAGAATCCCGCCCTGGCTGTCTCTCGTGTAATTCTGCTTAGGGATGGTGAGGCACAGTAGGGAGGGCTTCTCTGGCTCCTGGTACAGAATCAAGTTCATCCTTTAACACCCAAGGGAGACAGGTAGGTTTTCTCTTTCAAGGCCTTTCCCCGGGTCCCCAACTTAGGCCAGCGTTGGGGTGGAAGGTTGTCACTGATCACAGAGGAAGGACAGGGGCTCATCAAACTTGGCCTTGAGTGCCAGGACCCCCAGAGTGGAGGGAAGGCCCTGCTCTCCACACCATGACTCGACTCGGTAGCTTTGCCAGCCCATGGAGCTTCCTGGGACCGGGGCCGAGCACAGAGGACAGAGCCCGGGGATGCTGCCCAGGGCTGCAGGGAAGTTGCCCTGAGATGCCCTTGATAGTTTGTTACATGATCTCAGCCTCCGTACTTGCATTTTAGGCAAAACCAAGTGTGTGAATCTGGTAAGCAGACAGATAAGACGAAAAATGTTTATCTTTCTCGATTTTCTGGTCCTGAATTCAGCACTTCTCCCTGTGCTGTGCGTGGGTTTCAGAAGTGCTACCACATTGCTGCTCTCAGCCCTGGGGACAGTGAACTGGCAGCGAAGGGGCATGGTCACCCCACCACAGGCAGCCTCTTCCGTTCATCCCCATGTCACACAAGCGCCCTAACCCAGGGAAGGCTGGGAGGAGCCATTTCAATCACTTTGTAGGGAGCTTGTTTTGAATGTTGGAATAAAAAGTTCATGCATCCCGAGGAGACAAAAATAACACATTATGCTAAACATCGGCCTCAATTTTCCAAGTCAAATCCCACATCCCGGAGGAAATGGCCCCTCTCTCCCGGGGCCCTGAGCAGCCGTGGCTTCACTGCGGGGTCCCCGAGGTTCAAGGCTCCTGCGAGCATTGTTCACGAGCCCCTCATTTGACAGATGAGGCACACTGAGGTCCCGGAAGGTGAAGCCCTTGCAATGGGCATAGAGATGAGGAAGGCTAATTTGACAAATTATTAACCTGGTCATTATCCTAGAATGATCCCCTCAGAGCTCATGAAAACGGATAATTATTTAATTGCATACTTTATCTGCATAGTATATTTTATGCATTGTATAATTGTCACCATCGTAATTAATGGTGGTTAATTTCTTAGTAGATAAAAGCAGTCTGCTGAAGGGGGTATTTAGACATCTTTTCTTTTTGCCTTCAAGGTTGTGCAGAGGTCGTCTTTGCTTTTGTTCGCCGTGGGCAGCAGAGAGAGGGCAAGAGGAGCAGGTCTGCAGGACGCCCCTCACTGCCCAAGGCTTGATGTCCAGCCATCACTTCCCACCATGAGAGGAGGAGCTCTCGCCGGGTTAGTTCGGGGTGCTCCTCCGTGCAGGCCCCCAATACCATCATTTCAGAGGAATGGAAAACTCAGCAGTCAACTTTGAACCTCCTTGACTACCTTCAGTGATTTTTAATATTTTGGGTTAAGTTAACTGCAGTGATGAAATCCCAGCATCTCAGTGGGTTAAAGGTGTCTGGAGCCAGGCAGTCCGGCACTGGAAAGGCCTCCTGTGGTGTCTGCGTGCGTAGGCGCCTCTCTTTCTGCTTCACACCCATAAGTGTCGCTTTCATCCTCCAGGTTGCCTCATGGGCCTAGTTGGTTGAAAAGTTCCAGCCATCACATCAGCATTGCAGCCTGGCCCCAGGAAGGAAGCAGGGGTTGGAGGGCAGGACTAAAGAGGGCTCTTCCCGGCACCCCCATAGAGCAGTTCATTTCTATTCCATGGCCAGAATCCGTCACAGACTGCCTTTAACGGCCAGGGAGGGAGGTGAGTACAGATTCTAGCTGCTGCGCTCTCTCCTAGCTCAGGAGCCAGCGCACTCTACCCAGGAGAAAGGAGCATGATGAGTGGACGTGGATCTCCACTGTCTCAGTCACCGGATTCCACGAGGTGACACGTGCCGAGCCTTTAGCACAGCTTCTGGCACATGGTTAGGTTCTTGCCAATGTAGCGTGATTTAGGATGCCTCCATCGCTAGGGCTGAGGCTATTGGGCGAAGGAGGTCCCTGTTCTCGGGGCTCTTGCTCTAGTGCTCAGCCAGGTCTGGAGGCACAGACCGTCTACCAAGCAGGCGAAGTACCTCCGAGCAGACCTGCCTCTGACAGACGGCACCTTGAGGTCTTCTCTCTTGAAGTGGGGCTGACCTCTGAATTCCAAGGCTAAGGCCGAAAAGGCGTGGGGCTGCAGCCCTGCCCACCCCACCATGCCACTTGGGGCTCTGTCTGGCGCAGGGCCTTGCCCTCCTGGCTCACTTCCCCTCCGGTCAGCGGTCAGCGGCCCAGTGCCTTGCACACCATGGCCCACCTGTTGGTGCTGCTGGGCGCAGTGGGCAGGGTAAGAGCCCATGTTGGGCCTCACACCTCCTGGCTCCTGTGTGCTGTTGCCCCCTGCACCCTGCGGCCCCTATTCTTGCCACTGTTCCAACTGGGGCCAGATGCCTAGGTGCTGTGCGTGGCCGGCGGGGACTGCTGTGGCCACCAGGAAAGCCTCCCTGCCCCATCCCCGACTCCAGTGCCCTGATCCTGGGTCCACTTCTGCCAAAGGAGAGCTTTGCCCACGCAGCTGCCCGAGACTGAGACTGAGCAACTCCAAGGTCCCTGGACCCCAAATTTCTGCCAGCCAAGGCAGTTGGCTGGCTGGCCCCGCCCTGATTGGGATGTTAGGGGCGATCCAGCCTGGATCACGCCGGTTCACTGACCGCAGTGGGTGTCGTAGCGACCAGTTGTTAGGTCATTATGGTTGTGACGGCATTACGGTCTCTGGCTTTTTCTATATGTACTAGAGGCCCGGTGCACAAAATTCATACATGGCGGGTAGGGAGGTGTCTCTCAGCCTGGCTTGCACCCTCTCCAATCCGGGACCCCTCGGACATCCCTCTCATGATCTGGGACTGCTGGCTCCTAACTGTTCACCTGCCTGCCTGCCTGATGGCCCCTAACCACTCTTCCTGCCTGCCTGATCGCCCCTAACCACCTCTGCCTGCCTGCCAGATCACCCCTAACCACTTGCCTGCCTATCTGATCACCCCTAACCACTCTGCCTGCCTGCCTGATCACCCCTAACCACTTGCTGGGGGGCGGGGCCAGCCCAGCAAGGGGCCATGGTCGTTCTGGTCTAACAGTTGTTATGGTCGTAACACTGTTACGGTTTCTGGTCTTTTATTATCCATACTAATAAAAGGGTAATATTCTAATTAGACTGGCATCTTCTGGACATCCATCTGGACATCCTTCCAGACAAAGCCACGGTGGTGGAAGCCGAGGCAGAGGTGGTTAGGGGTTATCAGGTCAGCAGGGGAAGGCAGGTGGGGGTGACCAGGCTGACAGGGAAGCAATTAGGGACATCAAGCAGGCAGGCAGAGTGGTTATGGGCAATTAAGCAGGCAGGTAAGTGAGCAGTTAGGAGCCAGTGGTCCAAGATTGCGAGAGGGATGTCCGACTGCTGGCAGTCAGATATCCCCTGAGGGGTTCCCGATTGGAGAGGATACAGCCTGAGCTGAGGGACCCCCCTCGTGCAGAAATTTCATGCATCGGGCCTCTAGTACAGGATAAAAACCTTAGCAACCGTTATGACCGAATGACCAGAATAACTGGTTGACCAGTTGCTATGAAGTACACTGACCAACAGTGGGCAGACACTCAATGCAGGAGCTGCCCCTTGGTGGTCAGTGTGCTCCCACAGCCAACCTCCTGTGCTGGCCAACCTCCCACGTTCCTCCCCCTGGCTAGTCCCTCCCCCTGGCTAAGGTTCCAGGCACCGGAGAATCTGGGTCCGGGAAGCCTGTAGGAGGAGAGTGACCCGACACTGATTGAGACAGAGTAGTAACTCGGAGGGGGCAAAAGGGGAAAGGCAGCAACCTAACTGCAAAGACCACCACTATCTTACCTCTGCCACCTAAAGACCTAACTGTAAAGTAAGCACCACCACTATCTTACCTCTGCCACCACACCATATGTGCCACTCGCCCTTCTGCCCCCATTAGCCACTTCTAGCTCTGCTCCGTGCCTTTATGGGCTCCCAACCACTGATTGGCTAGTGCTCCTATGGCAGTGTGCCACCATTGGCCGAAGTCAGCTATCTATCATGCTTGGGGGCGGAGCCCGAAGAAAATGTGCAGCTGAGGTAGGAGAGATGACCTGACCTGTCCGTCTATCAGAAACTTCATCCTGGGGAGAGTGAGGCGGCCTGAGCACGGGCAGCAAAGTAGAGCTGTATTTCCACCTCAGAGCATAGCTGGTGTTCAGGCCATTTTGGGCACTCTGTCTGTGATCTTTGCTTGCCGCTACCTCAGCACATCTGCACAACTAGATCGGGGCCTGCCAGCCAACCCTCCGTGGTCCCTTCCCTCCTGCCCCCTGTGCACAAATTCGTGCACTGGGCCATTAGTGAATAATGATGTTGTATCAATGTCAATTTCTGGTTGTGATCTTGAACTACAGTTATGAAATGTGTTACTATTGGGGAAACTGGGTGGAGGGTTTACTGGATCTCCCTGTTTCGTATCTTTTTTATTGAATTTATTGGGGTAACATCTATAATAATAAAAGTGTAATATGCTAATTAGACTGGACATGCTTCCGGATGACTCGGGTTGCAAGGGAAGCCTGGGTCCCGGGTTGAGCCTAAACTGGCAGTCAGACATCCCTCTCACAATCTGGGACTGCTGGCTCCTAACTGCTCACTTGCCTGCCTGCCTGATCGCCCTGAACTGCCCCCTACCAGTCTGATCACCCATAACAGCCTCTGACTGCTGGCCTGATTGCCCCTAACTACCCCCCTCTGCCTGTCTGGTCACCCCTAACTGCCTCCCTTCACTGGCCTGGTAGCCCCCAACTGCCCCCCTCTGCTGGCCTGGTTGCCCCCAACTGCCCCCCCTCCACTGGCCTGGTCGCCCCCAACTGCCTCCCTCTGCCGGCCTGCTTGCCCCTAGCTGCTCTCTCCTGCCGACCTGGTCACCCCCAACTGCCCCTGCTGCTGGCCTGGTTGCCCTTCACTGCCCCCCTCCTGCCAGCCTGGTCACTCCCAAATATCCCCCCCCCCAGCCTGGGCACCCCCAACTGCCCCCCCACAGGCCTGTTCTCCCCCAACTACCTCCCTGCTGGCCTGGTTGCCCCCAACTGCCCGCCCCCCCCCCCCCCCCCGATGGCTTGGTTGCTCCATGCAGCCTGCTGTTCAGTCGTTTGGTCATCCCTCACTAACTCCCCTGCTGGCCTGGTTGCCCCATGCAGCCTGCTGTTCAGTCGTTTGGTTGTCCCTCACTACCCCCCCCACCCCCCCACTGGCCTTGTCGCCCTGCACAGACTGCTGTTCGGTTGTTACTGTTACTGTGATGGCATTCTGGACAATTTGCATATTCCTCTATTATTAGTAAAAATAGTACTGGTTTGGTGGTAACGAACTCCTTTAGTTTTTTCTGGTCTGGGAAGCTCTTAATTTCTCTTTCAATTTTAAATGATAGCCTTTCTGGATAAAGTAGTCTTGGTTATAGGTTCTTGCTTTTCATTACTTTGAATATATTATCCAAATCACTCTGGTCTGAAATGTTTCTGTTGATAAATCAGCTGACAGTCTTATGGGAATTCCCTTGTAGTTAACTAACTGTCTTTCTCTTGTTGCTTTTAAGATTCTCTCTTTGACTTTAACCTTTGGCATTTTAATTATGATGTGTCTTGGTATGGGTCTCTTTGGGTTCATCTGGTTTGGGACTCTCTGTGCTTTCTGGGCTTGTGTGTCTTTTTCCTTCGCCAGGTTAGGATTTTAATGTCTTCAGTCATTATTTTTTCAAATATGTTTTTGATTCCTTGCTCTCTTTCTTCTTAATCTGGTACCCCTGTGATGTGGATGTTGTTATGCTTCATATTGTCCCAAAGGTCTCTTAAACTGTTCTCATTTTTAATTTTGTATTGCTCTTATTTGGGTGTTTTTAGCTACCTTGTATTACAAATTGCTGATTTGATCTTCTGCTTTATCCAACCTACTCTTTATTTCTCCTGTTGTATTGTTTACTTTGGATATTGTATTCTTCACTTATTATTGGCTGTTTTTAATGGTTTCAATGTCCTTTTTCATGTTGTTGTAGTTCTCACTAAGTTTCTTGTGGTTATCACTAAGTTCCTTGAGCATCCTTATAACTAAATTTTTTAAAACTCTATATCTGATAAATTGCTTGCCTCCATTTCTTTTTTCTGGATATTTCTCTTGTCCTTCTTTTGGGGCATGTTTCTTTGTCTCCCCACTTTGGTTACCTCTTTGTATTTGCTTGTATTTATTATGTGTATCTGCTATGACACTTAGAATTGGTAGGGTGACTTATGTAGTAGGTGTTCTGTGGGAAGCATGGGCACACTTTTTTTGATTACCTGAGCTAGGTGCTACAGGAATGCTTCTCGTGTGGGTTATGTGGGCATTTCTGTTATAATTGAGTCTTGGTTATATGTAATTTCTATTGGCCTATTTGTGCTTGAGGTCAGCCCTCAGGCTGGCTGACTGTGAGAATCAACCTCATCCACAGTATATGAGTCACCGTGCAGGTGCTGATGACATGAAGCTGAATTTGTCTAAGCAGTATCTAATGCCTGCTGAGATTTCCCTATGGATATACTGCTTGTGAAGCTAATTGAATTCTGCTCTGATGATGTCTGAGGTCTGCCACTGGGTATGTTGGTTCTGGGGCCTCTTGGAAGGGACTCTAGTGCAGGCCAATGTCAGACTCTGTCTGTGACTGGCCCTGGGCAACCTACTTAGAGCTACAAAGAGATCCAAAGTTTGTGGCTGCCTTTTCTAGGCCTGGGTGTGCACAGAAAGGACTAAGCTGCACACCAAGAATGGCTTTTACCAGCACCAGGCCTGAGGGCAAGACAGCCAAAGTCCCAAGGTACCCCGAGATCTGCCTTCACCTGCCTGCCCCTGCCAGATGACTGTTAGGCTTAGTCACTGAAAGAGCCCCTGGGGATACTTAAGTTGCATGAGGTAGGTTCTCAATGAGTCACCAGGTAGTGGTATGGCGTTCAGCATATTGATATAAGTTCAAACTCAGCTTTGAGGCCACTCAGCAAATGTCCCAGGGTTGACCAAGTCTAGCTACCATCTGCTGGGTGCTCACACACTTTTGGGTGGGTAGAGCTCTCAGGGACTCATTAGGGTGAGGCCAGTGGAGTTTGTCAGGCCCGAACAAAGAAATTTGGTGACGTGAAGGGAGGCCGCTACACCAGTTGGGCTGGGAGGAAAAAATGGCTTCTGTCCCAGAGCCACACTACTCAGTCTGTCCCAGATTCTGCCCAGAACTAGGCAGTGCAGAGACACCAGGATTTGGGAGGGTGAGGCCACCAGAAGTTGGGAGAATGGGGTTAGTGGATCTCCCATGATAGGGAGGCAAGTAGGGGAAATGGCCCCTGTCCCAAAGCCACACAGTCAGTCACTAACACCTTCTAAGTATGCCCAGACCTCTACACTCCTGGCCAGGCAGCTATCTCCTCAGCAGGGCACAGGCTCCACAGGGTGGGGCTATTGCATTCCCCCAGACTGATGCTGCATAGAGGGGTGTGTTCCACCCAAAATAGATGGCATACAGAGGTGTGGCCATTTCAGCTGCCCCTGTGGAAGCGGGGCAGCCCTGTTAGCATCCCACCCTTCCTAGTGGTCTCAATGTGGCTTCTTCTGTAAATCCTTAGTTATAAGACTTCTCTTCAGCTAGTCTTCAGCTGGTTATTCAGGTTGCTTGCTCTATAATTCAGTTGTGATTCCAGTTTGATCCTGGGAGGAGGTGAGTGTAACATGCACTTACCCCAGCACCATTTTGGATCCTCTGTATTGTATCTTCTTATAACTTGCCTGCCAATCGCAATGATCTCAAAATAGAAAGTTAAAAAAATAAAAATATTTTTGACTAAAAATATGAATCAATTAAATAATTAGAAGTAAGGTATTTGGGAAAAGCTAATACTGTATTGTTCCTGAATTTATATATTTTGGTGCTTCTCTGATTAATTTTTCTTAAGTTAGATTTGTAGAAATATAATTATTGAATCAAAGAGTACACTTTTTAAAAAGAATTCTTTCATCTATCTCTGCTAACTTCTCAGCCTTGTTTTATTGTTTAATATTTTAAAAATTGTTTTTTGAGAGAGAGAAAGGGAGAAGGAGAGAAAGAGAAACATTGATGGAGAGTGGAACGTCAACTGGCTGCCTCCCACATCTGCCACCAGAGACTGAGCCCTTAACCTGGGCATGTGCTCTGAGAATAAAACCAGCAACCCTCTGGTGCACAGGACAATGCCCAACCAACTGAGCCACATAGCCAGGGCATAGAGGGTAATTTTTGAGCCTTCTAATATATATTATCAAATTGTTTCCAGAAAATTTGCACAATGTATGCAACCACCAGAGTTTGTTTTACGGTGCCCACAGCAGTATTGTCTTTCTCAATGTTAAAAACAAGGACAAAACTCTTGTCCGGCCACTGTGGCTCTGTGGTTGAGCATAGACCCATGAACCAGGAGGTCACGGTTTGATTCCCTGTCAGGTCACATGCCTGGGTTTCAGGCTCGATTCCCAGTAGGGGGCATACAGGAAGCAGCCAATTGATGATTCTCTCTCATCATTGATGTTTCTCTCTCTTTCTCCCTCTCCCTTACACTTTCTCTGAAATAAAAAAATATATATATTTAAAAAAAGAACAAAACTCCCTTACTCATTATTCATTGCTAATTACATTTGCACTAGATAATATCTCATTATTTTAAGTCCCACCCCATTGATTACTGGTGAGGTTGATCATTTTTTCACATACTTATGGCTTAATGGTCATTTGCCTTAATACTTAGTTCATATTTTTATTGGGATCTTACATTTTTTACTGATTTGTAGAGTTTTTTAAATCATAAGAATATTAACCCTTTTGTCATTTTGTTGAAAATACTCATTTTTAGATTTTTTTGCCTTTTATCTTTAAGTGTGGCATTTTTGATAGCATGTATATATAAAATACATACATAGATTATGCAGTTTAATATACCCATATTTTTTTATTGCTGATCTTAGATGTGCCTCCACCATCCCAATAGCAGTAATTATTGGCATATATTTACTTCTTTTTCCTAGGGCTTAATTTTAAATAAAAATTCTATTTCATGACTAATCTGTTCCTTCTCCCTTGGGTGTGATGTTCCCTTTATCTTCTTCTCAATTCTTAAATATCTTTGAGATTTCTTTCTGTGCTTACTTGGTCTGCTCCATTGATCTGCTTGCAAATTCTTCCACCATAAAACACTTAATCACTGGAACTTTAGAATACACTTTAACATTTGGCAGAACAGTTGCCCCGCTTTTAAAAAATGCTTCCAACCTTTCTCACTTGTTTATTTTTAGTTAAAGTTTAGAGTTATTTTATAATATTTGTTTCATTAAAAAATGTCATCAGTATATTGAGAGTAACTGTTTTATTTATTTACTAGAGGCCTGGTGCACGAAATTCGTGCATGGGATGGGAGGGGCCCCCTCAGCCCAGCCCTCACCCTCTTCAATCTGGGACCCCTCGGGGGATGTCCAACTGCCGGATGTCCCTGGGATCAGACCTAAACCAGCAGTCGGACATCCCTCTCACGATCCGGGACCTCTGGCTCCTAACTGCTCACCTGCCTGCGAGCCTGATCATCCCTAACTACCTCTGCCTGCTGGCCTGATCACCCCCAACTGTCCTCCTCTGCCAGCCTGGTCACTCCCAACTGCCCCTGTTGTCGACCTGGTTGCCCCTTACTGCCCCCCCTGCCATCCTGGTTGCCCCTAACTGCCCCGCCCCTGCCCCGCCGGCCTGGTTGTCTCCAACTGCCCCCCTGCTGGCCTTGTTGCCTCATGCACCCTGCTGGTTGGTCATTACTGTTACTGTGACGGCATCCTGTCCTGGACAATTTGCATATTCTTTTATTATTAGTATAAATTTATTGGACTCTGTAGCAACTTCACAATATATTTGCAATTTTTCTCCATTTATTAAAATACTAGAGGACTGGTGCATGAAAATTCATGCACTGGAGGGGGTCCCTCAGCCCGGCCTGCCCCTTTTCACAGTCTGGGAGCCCTCAGGGGTGAGAGGTGACCCGGCGATCAGGGGAAGGTGACAGTGCATCACATCTTTGCTGCTGCCACTGCTGGGAATGAAAGCCTCGGCCGGCCCTGATTACCTGAGCCTCGGGTGGCCCTGGGTGGCTGGGCAGCCAACATCTGAGGCTTGCCTGCACCTCTGGCCAGCCCTGAGCAGCTGGGGGGGATGAGAGGATTGGGCACCACCATCTCGTGGCTGTGGACGCTGTCATCTTGAGGGTGTGACAGTCAATTAGCATATTCCCTCCTTATTGGCTGTGGGTGCTGCCATCTTTGAGGGCAGGACAGTCAATTAACATATTCCCTCTTTATTAGATAGGACTAGAGGCCCGGTGCACAAAAAATTTGTGCACTCCAGGGGGTCCCTCAACCCGGCCTTTGCCCTCTCGCAGTCTGGGACCCCTCGGGGGATGACCACCTGCTGGCTTAGGCCCATTCCCCAGGGGATTGGGCCTAAGCTGGCAGTCAGACATTCCTCTGGCAGCCCAGGAGCCCTCAGGGGATGTCCACTTGCCAGTGGAGAGCAGGCCTAAGCTGCAGTCGGACATCCTTAGCGCTACTGAGGAGGCGGGAGAGGGTCCCACCACCATCGCTGTACTGGCAGCTGTCAGCCTTGCTTGTGGCTGAGCAGAGCTCCCCCTGTGGGAGAGCACTGACCACGAGGGGGTAGCTCCTGCATTGAGCATCTGCCCCCTGGTGGTCAGTGTGTGTCATAGTGACCAGTCATTCCCAGTCGTTCTGCTGTTAGGGTCAATTTGCATGTTACCTTTTTATTATATAGGATAGAGGCCTGGTGCATGGGTGGGGGCCGGCTAGTTTGTCTTGAAGGGTGTCTGGATCAGGGTAGGGGTCCTGCTGGGGTTCCTGGCCAGCCTGGGCGAAGGGCTGATGGCTGTTTGCAGGCTGGCCATGGCCCCAGCCACCCAAGCTCCCAGTGGAGGCTGGCTGGAAGCAGGTATCTGGGATTTATTTATCTTCTATAATTGAAACTTTGTTGCCTTGAGCGGAGGCTACAGCCAGCCAGGGCAGGTGGGAAGCTTGGCTTCCTCCATCGCCGGGGCAACTAAGCCTCCTGCTTGCTCCAGCTCCATGGCTGCTGGCCACCAGCCACCATCTTGGTTGGGTTAATTTGCATATAGTTGCTCTGATTGGTTGGTGGGCATGGCTTGGAGCATGCGGAGGTGCAGTCAATTTGCATGTTTCTCTTTTATTAGATTAGATTACTTTATATATTTCAGTAAGCTTTCCTGTTGATTGCACATTCATTGTAATAATCATTCATAGTTATTTAACACTTAAAAAATCTATTATAAAGTTACTTTCATATTCTATTTTAGTAGTTATTGGTGGTGATGTTTATTTACCTGGTACTTGACAATCTTCTTGATTTATACAGTTTTTCCTCCAAGTTCTCCTGTGTTGTCTTGGTTTATAACCATATTGTTTGTGAATAACTTGATGCTGCATTTTTCTTCCCTGGAGTCCTTCCACTTCTCACTGTCCAGCCAGAACTTTCCAATCAGAGTTCATCAGTATTGGTGGTAGCTGCTTCTTTTTATGGGTTTCATTTCAAAGGCAATGAAGCTGCATAGTGATAAATTAAATATTATTATGGCTTAAGGTCAGCATTTACCATTCAAGAATAAAGCAGTCCCTTCTTATCCATAGTTTTGATTTCTGGGTTTCAGTTATTGTGGTGAAAGGTGGTCCAAATATATTAAGTGGAAGATTCCAGAAATAAACAATTTATAAATTTTAAATTGGACATTGTTCTGAGTGATGCATCGCAATCTGTCCCAGCTGGGACATGAGTCATCCCTTTGTCCAGCATGCACACATTGTATACACGCCCACCTACTAGTCACTGAGCCACCTGGGTTATCAGACTGTCCTGGTATCACAGTGCTTATGTTCGGGTAACTCTTATTTTACTTAATTATGGCCCCAAAGTGTAAAAGTTGTGATGCTGGCATTTCAGATATGCCAAAGAGAAGCCATTAAGTGCTTCCTTTAAGTGAAAACATATGTGTTTATGGATAGGAAAACCATAGGGTATATAGAGTTCAGTACTATTCATGGCTTTAGGCACCCACCCAGACTCTTGGAATGTATCCCTCATGGGTAAGGGAGGACTACTACATAACATTCAATTTTTAAAATTATAAGGTAGTCATCTCTGTGTTCAGTTTTATCAAATGTCTTTTCAGTATCTGTTAACACCACCATTCTATAATACATTTCATAGGGATGTCAGTAGATTTCTTAGTATTTAATCTTCCTTGAATTTCTCAGATGAAATCACCTCCATCAAGACAGATTATTTTATTACACTATCCTATTTGATTCATTAGCATTTCTACTAGTAGCTACATAATTTGCAGGGCCCGGTGTAAAGGAAACATGTGGGGCCTCTGTCGAAAGCATGAAGAATTTAATGTGGTGACAGAGTGAGTGAGACCCTGCACAGTGTCCTGTGCAGCCCTGCGGCTGTGCTGGGCGTGCCTGCTCATCCCACCCTGAGTCTTGCTTTTATGTTTGTACGTGAAATTGAAATTGCCCCATAGTTGCCTTTTTGTGCTCTCTTGGTCAAGTTTTGATACTTGAGAAGATTTATGTTCATTCCAGAAGAGGAATAGGGTAGCTTATCATACTTTTGCCTTCCAGTAGCATTCATTAGTATGGAGTTTAGTTGTTCCTTGAAATGTGAAGGAGACACATAGACCCTTGGCTATGGGGTATTGAGGAGTTACTTTGAATATTAAGAAAAAAATTCAAGGTTTCCTAATTTTCTAAAGCCAACTTTAATCATTTGCCCTTTTTTTTCAGAAAATTGATCCACTTTATCTGGATACTTGTAAATTTCAATGTGAGATTTATGATAATTTTTGTAATTTCCTTTCCTTTGTTACATTTCATTTCACATAACTAATTATTTGTCTATCTTTCTCTTTTCTTGATTGCACTTCCAGAGACTTTTCTATTTTATAGTGATGTTCACCCACTCCCTCCGCCTCTGCCCACACAAACAGCCAATCTGAGGAAGGTTTATTAATTGCTTCCTCATAAGATGGGGGCTTTGTCTGACTGTTTGTGTTGCTTGCTGCATTGAGTTCTGCTTTTATTTCTATTGTTGCCATTGGCTTGTTCTACTTAGGCTTTTTTTTTCCTGCTAACTCTTAATGCTCTCTCTCTCTCTCTCTCTCTATATATATATATATATATATATATATATATCCCCTATCTAATAATAGACGAACATGGTGATTGACCGTACCTTCGTTATACTTCCCATTGGCTAATCAGGGCGATATGCAAATTAACTGCCAACAAAGATGGTGGTTGACCGCCAACAAAGACAGACAGCGGTTAATTTGCATATGTAGGCGCAATGCTGGGAGGCAAAAGGGGAAGGATGGAAGAAGCCGCCTGCTGCTGATGGTGATCAGAAACCCAGGTGGCAGGCAAGAGCCAGGTCGCAGGGCAAAGGTGGCCCTGGGGGCCGCCTTTGCCCTGCCCCCGGCCCGTGATCAGAGAACCGGGGCTGCCTTTGCCCGCTCCCTGGCTGGTGATCGGAGAAGCCGGGCGGGGCAGGGAAGAGGCGGCTGCCTCTTCCCTACAACCCCCCCTGCCCACCCCCCCCAGCTGGTGTTTGGAGAAGTACCTGTATTTTTTTTTCAAAGTACCTGTATTTTTAATAATTTCTTGACATGGTAAAAGAATTTTACATTATGATCCAAGGGTGGTGGGTGAGGAGAAGGAGCAGCAGAACAATCCAACAAACAAAAAGGGAAACAGAAATGCATGGTGGAAGGGATTTGAAGGATGGGTAGGGGCATTGCCCAACTAAAATGCAATTGGTTTGTTACTGAGTACTACTCATGGGAAGACAGCATCCTGACTCCTTCTCTATACAGCATATTGTGAGTAAAAATGATGCATCCAGGTGGAAATATGATTAGGGGTTGGAAGACAGACAGGGAAAGAAGAAGTCAGAAATAGACACTGAGAGAGTCACTGGCTGGCTGGCTGCAAATACTGACTCTCCAGTAGTGATAGAATAAAAAAGTGGAGGATATCTCTGGAAGATTCAAGAGATAGGGGACAACAATTCTGTGGTTTTGACTTGCCCAGCAGATTTCCACATACACATGTGTACACGCCTATGTTTGCATGCACACACATATACACATAACTGACTGCCCTCCCTGGAAGCACAGAAGAAGAAGAAGCTGCCAGAAGAAGAAGCCGCCCACCTTTGGTCCAGGCGCCAGTGCCTGTGGCTGGCTGCAGCCCAGGAGACGGACAAGCCACCCGCCCAAGGTCCCAGGCTGCAGCCACCCAGAGAAGCTGCCAGCCCTGTGGTCCAGGGCGCTAGCGCCTGTGGCCAGGGAAATAGGTTCCCTCTTCTCCTACTGCAGTCATTACTTCAATATTTCCCTTCTGAATTTCTCTCCTGTGCTGCAACCCAACTCCACTTTTCATCGGAAGGATACGGAACAGAGAGCAATGTTAAAAGCTTATATTTTTAAGCTGGTAAGGTTGGTACTTAAACACATAAATAAAAAACTAGAGTCCTTAAGGTAACAAAGGCTACAAAGGACAGGGACAGCGCATGACCTATTATATCCAGCAATCCATATGGGGACTGAAAACTTTGCAATAATGACAATTAGTGAAGATATGAGTCAACTAAAATAGTTGACAGGGACAATTCTTCCATCTTTGAAAATATCTACATCAAATCTGTTTAAATAGATTTTCATCTGCATAATATAACACATTCTGACAAGACCAGCACCACCACCAATGTGGTCAGCATTGTGCCGATAAATGTTTAATAACTGAGGGATCCCTGCACCCCGAGCGCACAAATTTTTGTGCACCGGGCTACTAGTGTGTGTGTGTGTGTGTGTGTGTGTGTGTGTGTGTGTGTATGATTATAAACTTCCTTTTGCTTCTACTTTGGGCCACATTCTATGTTCTTTGAAGTTCAGTGTTTTTTTGTTGTTGTTGTTAATCCTCACCTGAGGATATTTTTCCATGGATATTTTTTAGAAAGTGGAAGGAAGTGGGAGAGACAGAGAGAGGGAAACATTGACATGAGAGAGACACATCCATTGGTTGCCTCCTGCATGCACCCCGACCAGGGCCTGGGATCAAGCTTGCAACCAAGGTACATGCCCTAGACTTGAACCGAACCCGGGATCCTTCAGTCCATGGGCCAACGCTCCATCCACTGAGCCAAACCGGCTGAAGTTTAGTGTCTTTATTTTTGTTGTTTTTCCACCAAGAATTTATTATGGTAAATGTGATTTCTATGATTCAAGTTAATTAAGAGCTCACCTCTTTCTTGTTATTTTCATGGGGCTAAATTTTATTTGTTTATTTAAACTTTGTCATCAACTTCTAACTTGCTGTGCTGCTGTGGACATAATTCCACTCGTTTAGGTTTCTGTGCCTTCTGTTATAAATGTCCCAGGATGCCTGATTAGCTGGAGCATTCTCTGTACAGCACAGTCTAAATTCTACCCACAATCTTATTGCTTATACATCTCAGTCCTAGGTCCTTTATTTTTCACTACTTGGCTTGTTGAAGGTTAAAAGATGTATGTTAAAAATCTGTAGCCATGATTCCACCTTCATTGCTCTGCCTCTGCTGTGCTGTGTCTGAAGGCGAAGCCTCGTTGAGTGTGACACAGTCACCCTTTTGCAGTGGCTTCTCTAAGGCACCCGTCCTTTGCTGAATTCAGAACACTCCCCCTCTGTGAGCATTCACTGGTCCCGGTTTAGTTCTTCATTGTCCACCTCCATGCTCTTCCTTACAGGCCCTGAGGGCAGGGCCACCTGACCGCTCACCCCTTTCTGCCTGTGTCAGGCATAGCCCCGGGCACATGCCAGACCTCAGTCGCCATGCAGTCAGGGATGGATGACAAATGACTCTCTTTGACATGTGAAATAGTTGTTGTTTTTTTTAATCTAGATCCTATGTTGCCTGGAAATAGTTCGATCATTCCTGTTCCTTCTTCCCTCTCCCTCCCCAGGCTCCTGGTAGAAGAGTGAGGTCCCGCCCTAACTGGTTTGGCTTAGGGGATAGAGTGTTGGCCTGCGGACTGAAGGGTCCCAGGTTTGATTCTGGGCATGTACCTTGGTTTCGGGTACATCCCCAGTGGGAGTGGAGGGTGTGCAGGAGGCAGCTGATCGATGTTTCTCTCTCATCGATGTTTCTAACTCTCTATCCCACTTCCTTCCTCTCCGTAAAAAATCAATAAAATATATTTTTTAAAAAAAGAGTGAGGTCCCTGGCTGTCCCTTGCTCCTGCTCCTGTAGCTGCCCCTCCTGGCTTGTTTGCCCCACTGTGTATCTGGTCCCTGTATGTAGAGGGCACAGCACAAGGGGTGCCAGGCATGGAGCAGGTGTCCAGGCCAGAAATCCAGGTGCCAGCTGAGCTGCCTTGAGGACACTTTCATCTCTTCCGGGCCTCTGGCTTCTCTGCCCTGAGATTGTCAGAGGATGTGCATGAGCCACTGACCTGAACAGAACGGACACTCCCGGGCTGCCTCCCAGGACCGCTTGTTAGGGAAGCAGCAATGAGCGCCGCCGGCCAGAGGTGCTAACTGACCTCTGGGCGGCCCGCTGGCTGCTGGTGCTGGTGCTGCGCTGGGCCCAGGTGGGACATAGCCCTGTGCTAGCCTCGGGGCGACCAACCTGGAGAACCGAGAGTCTCCAGCACATTAGCTTGTCAGGGCCCCTGCCCTCCACGTGGGCGCAACGCGGGAGCGGTGGCTCTCTGCAGTTTACTGGGGAATGGCGGTAAGGGGTTCGCCCTGTGGCAGACAGTGCATCGTGGGAGCTGGAGTTATTACCCTCCATTAACACAGGCCTCACCCGGGAAGCTCCGAGGCCTCTGGTCTCGCCTAAGGTTCCCTACCAGCATCTGCACCGTGACTGTGACCTCGCTGGTGCTCCCAGGGACACCCAAGTTACAAACCACTGTTGTGAAGGGAGGAACACGGGCTTTGGATCCAAATATGGCTGTTCAACCTGAGCAAATTCCTTGTGATCCTGAAGGTTGAGGTCCTTGATTATTGATTAGAGACAGAAAACCCAATGAGTCTGTTGTGAGGATCACAAGGATTAAGTGGAGAGAACGCGCATAAAGTAAGGGCTTAACACCAGTGAAGGGACCTGAGATGACACCTGGCGCTCACGCCTTCAGGGAGATGATGGCAGGCCCTTTAGCTCCCTTCTTGGTGCAGAAACCCAGGCAGCGTCCTAGACCCCTCATACCTATAGATCTATAGATAGATATAGATATAGATATAGGTATAGGTATAGATATAGATATAGGTATAGGTATAGATATAGATATAGATATAGATATAGATATAGGTATAGGTATAGGTATAGGTATAGGTATAGGTATAGGTATAGATATAGATATAGATATAGATATAGTTATAGGTATAGGTATAGATATAGATATAGATATAGATATAGATATAGATATAGGTATAGGTATAGGTATAGATATAGATATAGATATAGATATAGATATAGATATAGTTATAGGTATAGGTATAGATATAGATATAGATATAGATATAGATATAGTTATAGGTATAGGTATAGGTATAGATATAGATATAGATATAGATATAGGTATAGATATAGATATAGATATAGATATAGATATAGATATAGTTATAGGTATAGGTATAGATATAGATATAGATATAGATATAGATATAGATATAGTTATAGGTATAGATATAGATATAGATATAGATATAGTTATAGGTATAGGTATAGGTATAGGTATAGGTATAGATATAGATATAGATATAGGTATAGGTATAGGTATAGGTATAGGTATAGGTATAGATATAGATATAGATATAGATATAGATATAGATATAGGTATAGGTATAGATATAGATATAGATATAGTTATAGGTATAGGTATAGGTATAGATATAGATATAGATATAGGTATAGATATAGATATAGATATAGATATAGTTATAGGTATAGGTATAGGTATAGATATAGATATAGATATAGGTATAGATATAGATATAGATATAGATATAGATATAGTTATAGGTATAGGTATAGGTATAGATATAGATATAGATATAGGTATAGGTATAGGTATAGGTATAGGTATAGATATAGATATAGATATAGATATAGGTATAGATATAGATATAGATATAGGTATAGGTATAGGTATAGGTATAGGTATAGATATAGATATAGATATAGATATAGATATAGGTATAGGTATAGGTATAGGTATAGGTATAGATATAGATATAGATATAGGTATAGATATAGGTATAGGTATAGGTATAGGTATAGGTATAGATATAGATATAGATATAGATATAGATATAGGTATAGGTATAGGTATAGGTATAGGTATAGGTATAGATATAGATATAGATATAGGTATAGATATAGGTATAGGTATAGGTATAGGTATAGGTATAGATATAGATATAGATATAGATATAGATATAGGTATAGGTATAGATATAGATATAGATATAGTTATAGGTATAGGTATAGGTATAGATATAGATATAGATATAGGTATAGATATAGATATAGATATAGATATAGTTATAGGTATAGGTATAGGTATAGGTATAGATATAGATATAGATATAGGTATAGATATAGGTATAGGTATAGGTATAGGTATAGGTATAGATATAGATATAGATATAGGTATAGATATAGATATAGGTATAGATATAGATATAGGTATAGATATAGATATAGATATAGATATAGATATAGGTATAGATATCTGGGGCATCAGAGAAGGAAGATGGGTCAAAACAGATGAAGAGACCTGAAGCCCTTTTCCAGCCCCCCGGTCAAGCCCCGAGAGGAAGGGTGTTCTAACACCAGCCTACCCTGCCCGACCACCCCCTCCTGGATTCCTGAGCCCTGACACTGGCAAGGAGACCTCCCCTATCCCCCAAGCTCTGCCTCCGTCCGGTCTGTCTGAGGTCAGGCTAGGGGCCGGCCTGAGGAGGGACCCCTTCCAGGCCTTTTGGATGCAGGACCATCGCTGAGGGGGAGAAAGTCCCTCCGTTTTATGAGCCAGTGGCTGGATTCAGTGTCCTCTCCCCTCACCACCCACATAGCAACCTCCCCTCTGTGTCTGCCTACATCTAGGAGGTCCTGGTGTGTCCAACCTGCTCTAAGCCAAGCACCTCAGCAGAAAGAAGCCACTGTGCGTTTCCATTTCCAGCTGCTTATTAATCTCCCTGCGCCTCTCCTTCCACAGGCACTGCCTTCAGCTCCGGGGCCTGGCGGATGGAGGCTGCGCCCCGCAGCAGTGGTTTGCTCTCGGTCCCGAGCCACGGCACCCATCAGGCCTACCCAGAGGCCATGCCGTCCAGACTCAGCTTTGTAAAGGGCTCCTGGCTGTGCAGCCCCAGCAAATGTTGGCTCTCAATCCCTCTAAAGTAAGAGGAACACTCTCTCCCTTCCCTGGGGTGCCCTGAGAGTGAATTATTTACTATTCGTAAAGCACTTTGTAGGTTCAGGATCATTACGCAGGGACCGCAGGGATCAGAGCAGCCCTGGATGCCTGAGAGGGTGGTTGTTACTATTAAGCATTTATATAGCACTTTACGTCTGCCAAGTGCTTCCCAATCGCGTATTAGTTAATTCTCCAGCACTCCCCGTGTCAGCGGACTCGTCGCCATGCGCTCCCGCCCGTAGGTGTGGTCAGAGGAGGCTGGCGGTGACCTTGCCCAGGATCACCGGGCACAGAGGGTCTGCCGGCGATCCATGAGCGAAGCAGTTTTCCTTTCTTACCACCTCACCGCTGACCCGCCCCAGTCCACAGCGAGGCCCCAGCCAAGGGCTGCCGTGGACTGTGACCTCGCTGGTGCTCCCAGGGACACCCGACCTACAACCCACTGTCGTGAAGGGAGGAACAGGGGCTTTGGATCCAAATATGACTGTGCAACCTACACGAAGTATGACCTGAGCAAATTCCTTGTGATCCTGAAGGTTGAGGTCCTTGATTGTCGATTAGAGACAGAAAACCCAATGAGTCCGTTGTGAGGATCAGAAGGATCAAGTGGAGAGAACTCGCATAAAGTAAAGGCTTAACACTTGTGAGCTCCAAGCCTCTAACTACTGTCCTGGCACGACCAGCTTCAGCTTCAGAGATGGCACAGGACGGCCGACTTCCGCTTTAGAGATGACACAGGCACGCCTGTGAGAGCATCGCAAAGGGATACTTTGGCTCGAGGAGACCCGCCAGGCGGGCTGGAGTGGCTCGGTGGGCTGAACATGGTCCTGTGCACTGAAAGGTTGCCGGTTTGATTCCTGGTTGGGGCACATATAGAAGGCAACCAACTAATTGATGTTTCTTTCTCTCTCTCTCTCTCTCTCTCTCTCTCTCTCTCTCTCTCCCCGTTCCTCTCTCTAAGCATGTCCTTGGGTGAGGACTAAAAAATAAATAAACAAAACCCACTGGGACTCTATATAGTTTTTGCCTTTAGCTTAGGAGCCTAGAAATAGAAAGGTAAGGAAAAGGAAAAAGCTGAACCTACAGCTATTTTCAATATACATAATAAGTCATGCTAGTTAGAATCCACACTGCACTTCAATTACTTTTTTTCATTAATTAACAAATATTTATTAAGCACTTATGGTGAACCAGTCATAGTTCCAGGAGTGAAGGACTTGGCAGTGAGAGAGACAAAGACTAGAGATGCTTACCAGGCAATGGGTAGGGGCAGGCATGTATTAGAAGGAGAGCATGGCATGTGCCAATGCCCTGGGGAAGGGAATACTTGGGAATGCCCGAGAAACTGAGAGTAAGGGAGAAGATGGTGAGGACATGAGCTGGGTGAGGACAGCAGGAGGTGCTCACACAGAGCCCTGAACCCAAGTGAGGGGCTGGATTTTATTCCCCTTAGAACACTCCTGAAGGCCGTAAGTAAGGGGTGGTGTCATCCTGCAGGTTGCAGTGTACACCATCATACCTTCATCAGGCAAGCACCTGATGGATGGCCCAGCCCTGTCAGGCTGTTGATCTCTCAGCTCCAAGAAGCCCACGGTGTGCTTTCTTAGTGATGCAGACTGACCCAAGGTGCATGTGCTGAAATCCCGTCCTCAGTGTGATGGTATCAGGAGGTGGGCCTGTCACGAGGGTGGAGCCCTCATAAATGGGGTTAGTGGCCTTCTGCAAGAGATGCTGGAGAGCTGCCTTGCCTTCTGCCTGTGTGGACACAGCGAGAACGCGATTGTCCAAGAATTGGGATGCGGGCTTCAGTAGACACAAAATCTGCCAGCACTTTTGTCTTAGATTTCCCAGCGTCTAGAACTATAGGAAACAGCACTATTTATAAACCTCCCAGGCTGAACAGACTGAGCCACGTAGAGCATGACTGAAACACAGAGCCCAGTGAGGAAAACCTGACGTCCTTTGCCACCGAGCAATCCCATTGCTTCAGGATGGCCTTTGCAATGCCCTCGTACCCACAGCGGTCTGACTTCCCATACAACCCACCGGGCTCAGCGGGATGAAGCAGCTCCCAGGGCTCCAGTTCCTCAGCACAGGTGTTAGGGCTGACTCTGCATCGCACCCCGACAGGCTCCTCCGCCCTGAGCTCAGCCGTCCTCCCTGCCTCCCCAGGTGAGATTTGCCCACACACTGGCCAAGGAGGGCTAGCTCATCGTCTTCCTTTTCCTGGCCGTCTGGGGAAACCGTGCCGCTTACCAAAGAACTCCCTCATCCCAGCCAGACGCGGGGGTCCCCGAGCCCCGCCTGGGTTGCTGACGTGGACTGCATATAGCACAGTCTGCTTGGGAGTCGTGGATCTTCCTAGGGTGCCTGGGCCTGCTGGGACCGTGCAGTCTGCTGGAGAAACAAGACTTTGGTGCCTCAGAAATGGCTCTCATGGAGGTGCAAATGCTCTGCTGGGAAAACCTTAACCTCTGGTCGCTCAAGTGAATGCTGCAATCACCAGGCAGCCGCCCTCAATACATTTCTGGACACATCATTCTGACTGTGTGGCTAGGAGTCTGTGCCGGCCTAACGGTGGGTCCCCTGAAACCTCAGCACTGGGGAACCCATTGTTGAAAAGCTTCTGAGAAAAATGGGGCTGAAGCCTGAGGTCATAAATGAACCCACGAAGCACTTAAGCATATATTCTCTTTGCATTCGATACAATTCACAAAGGCCACATACTAACTAAAGACAAAAGCATTGGCCTCTTACACATCATAAATTTGTAATGACAGGAAGTTTACAATTAATTTCCATTAACCATCCTTTCCTCTCTAGAAACTATGATATCTCTTCCTCACAATTTCGGAAGTTGCTTGTAAATTCTCTTGGCTTGCATTCAGAGCACATGTTTAAAGGGGATAATATTTGAGAAGTGTTTTCATATCAACTAACTCTTCATGCCCTGGGCTCCCCACCTGTGTGGGACAGAGTTCTTACCAGCAGACAACAAAATCCATACCAGTTAGTTTAATCAGAAAGTGGATTTAAAAATCATGTTCGTTTGCTTACAGGATCTCCCGGGAAACCGGGAAATAAACTTGGCTGCCACACAGCCAGGAAAATTGCCCAGGCGCACACAGGACTATTCTAGCAAAATGCCACTGCTGCCACCACCCGCTGCTTGGCACTCAGGACGCCAGGCACTCAGAATGCCAGCCCAGCAGCCAGGAGCGCCAGTGGCGTCTGCAAAGAAGCTTTCTGGAAGACATCATGCCCGGTCATGTGGCCGGAGCCTCTTGTCCACTTCATTTTCCAGGTTTTGAGTCAGAGTGTCAGTGTGGCAGGTGCTAGGTCTATGTGGAACTCTCTGGAAAGGGGGTGTCCAGCCCCGTCTCTACAGCGTAGGCGGTCTGGTAAGAAGGGAGCGGCCCACGGGCCAGCTCACAGGGTGTGCGCCACCGAGGCGCCAAGGCTTCCGGCAGAGAGCAGATATTAGCCAGAACACCATGTCGTTACTCAGCTCTGACTTTTCAAATTAAATGCTTTCGACTCTTTAACAGGACAATAGTCTTCAGAACCAGGGTTTGTAGAGAGAGGAAGCTTCTGTAAGTTCTCGCAGCCACCATTACAATGTTAGCCGCCAGGCTCAGCCAACATGAACGTGAACATGAAGGTTACAAAACACAAGGATAGAGAAACTCAGAGATGATAAAATCATAGACTCTGCTGAGGTTTCGGCCTCAGAGGACAAGGAGGTGAAAAGCTCACTGTCCACCCTGCTGGGCTGCAGCAGGAGAAAGGAAGAGGCAGGACAAACTGCAAACGCAGCCTTTACCTGCCCCTCTTGGGGATACACTTGATGGGAGCAGCGATGCTTAGAAACATTTCTCAACTCCCAAATCTCAGCAGTGCCTAGCTCACTCCCCTGCACGTATCCGTGGAGGCTCTGGGCCGGGAGGGAAGTGAAGGGCCAATTCGTAACCACAGTTTACCTGCGATGGGAGCGACCCTGGGCCACTGGCTGAGAGGTGGCTGGGTGGGTGTGCCGGAGGAAGGGTGTCTGCCAGGGGTGCCACACAGTCATTCAGAAACCCCTGCTCTTCGGTTTAGTGGCTTTGTGCTGCCTTAGCTCTGAGTCCCTGCTGTATCCTCTCTACTGACCAGTCAAAACATGCCAGTAAAAGAGGAAATCCCACAGAGGTTTCCGGGGCCTGGCCGGCACCACTCCCACCCGCACCTTAGCCAGAGCTCGATCCTATGCCCCACCCACCCCATCACACGGGAGGGAAGGAAGCACAGAGGGTTTCTGTCCCAGGCCAGGGACGCAGAAGCGTTGTGTTCCTTGGTGCCAAGACACAGGTTCTGAGGGACACAAGGTTGGAGGGTTCTAGGAGACGTCATAGGCAGGGACTCTGTGGGCAAGTGGAAATGGTGTAATCCAGAGACCTTGGGGCCAAATGGGGTGAATAGCCCCCAGTGGACAGCAACCCAGGTCGTGACCTGATCAGCCAGGCCGAGGCAGAGGTCAGTGAGGATTTAGCCTAGGTCAGTGGTCGGCAAACCGCGGCTCGCGAGCCACATGCAGCTCTTTGGCCCCTTGAGTGTGGCTCTTCCACAAAATACCACTCGCGGGCGTGCACGTACAGTGCGATTGAAACTTCGTGGCCCATGTGCAGAAGTAGGTTTTTGGAAAGGAGATAGATGAAACAAGTATACAAGATGAGTGTGGATGGGAGAGTTGGAAGGGGTCGACCTCAGTGAACGTTCCTCAATCAGATTGAGGACGTTTTTAGCAAAGGCTAGCTTAGGAGTACCCTAATTAAGTTAATAACAATGTACCTACCTATATAGTTTAAGTTTAAAAAATTTGGCTCTCAAAAGAAATTTCAGTCATTGTACTGTTGATATTTGGCTCTGTTGACTAATGAGTTTTCCGACCACTGGCCTAGGTACCAGGGCACCTCTTTCTTGCTCCATGAGGCCATGGGAGCCCGCCACATGCCCAGATTTCATCTTGGTCTGAGGGTATGGTCTGCTCTCTTTCACATCGTCTCCCCCACCATCTTTTGTTCTCCTTCCTTTAGGACAGGATTAGGGCACGGAGAGATGGCTCAGGAAAAAGGCAAAGCCTTTTACATAAGTGACCTGGCTTCTCTGGCTGGTGTTGCATCTCTGTTGGTGCGTTTGGTGTGATCGGTGTCCACACCTTGGTGTGTGTGAGGTCTTCGGGGACCTTTCTGCAGGGCATCTCCTGAGATGGGAAACCGAACTTCAGCACCATCTCCTTCAGCTCCCAGTGGCCTACTTCTGCTGGATCCCATCTTGTGATGGGCCAAGCTCTTGGATGGCGCATCAAGAAGATAGCTCAAGCCTTCTGGGGCAGTGCTTGGCACACAGGTAACTCATATTCTTGTTATTCAGATCCCAAGGGTGTGACCTCTTGTAATCACCCTCTCCTTGGCCATATCACCCTTTTCTTGGCCATATCTTTTTTCCATTCCATTTTCTTGGCTCATGTAGGTATAGGGCAGATGAATAATTCTAACTACATGTCCAACCAGGGACTGAGGAGCCAATCTATCTTTTTTGTAGGCATCCCTCTCTTTCTTGGCTTAGAGGGTAAGGAGTGAACCTTTCCCCCAAGATGGGGGGATTCCTCCTGAAGCCAATGACACATGTCTTCCTCCTCCCTAGCCATGGTCTTCTGCTTCTACAGAATTTAATGGGGTGAGGTGGAAAGGTGGCTGGAGTGAGGGTATGTGCATTAATCAGGTTCTCCAGAGAAACATAACCAATGGGATGTATATTTATTTATTACTAGAGGCCCAGTGCACAAAATTTGTGCACTGGGGGGGGGGGGGGAGGTTTCCTCAGTCCAGCCTGCACCCTTTCCAATCTGGGACTCCTCTGGGGATGTCTGACTGGCAGTCAGACATCCCTCTTACAATCTGGGACTGCTGGCTCCTAACTGCTTGCCTGCCTGCCAGCCTGGTCACCCCAAACTGCCCTCCCTTGCTGGCCTGGTTGCTCCCAACTCCCTCCCCTGCCATCCTGATGGCCCCCAACTGTCCTCCCTTGCCGGCCTGGTCACCCTGGTGGAAGCCGCGCAGAGCAGCAGCCAGTACCCACCCCCTGGTGGGGCTGAGGGAACTCTGGCAGAAGCTGTGTGGAGCAGCAGCTGGGACCCGCTCCCCGGCTGGGCTGAGGAAACTCCAGTGGCAGGCGCACAGAGCAACAGCCAGGACCTGCCCCCCAGTGGGGCTGAGGAAACTCCAGCAGCAGGTGTGCAGAGCGGCCAGCCCCACCAGTGGGTGGGGCCAGCCTGCCGCCAGCCCCGCCCTTGGCGCAGCCATGGAAACTCTGGCAGCAGGCGAGCAGAGCAGTTTCCAGGCCTCCTGCCCCCCCCACCCCCCGAGGGGCCGTGGGAACCACGGCGGCAGGCACATGGAGCAGCAGCCAGGACCCACCCCCCAGCTCAGCTGAGGGAACTCCAGCAGCAGGCATATGAGTGGCCAGCCCCACTCCTGCTGTGCGTGCCACCATCTTGTGACGGTGTTACGGTGTGAAGGTCAATTTGCATACTACTTCTTTATTATATAGGTAAGAGATTGGTTCATATGATTATGGAAGCTGGCAAGTCCAAACTTTGAAGGGGTGGCTCGCCGACTAGAGACCCAGGGGAGTGCTGATGCTGCAGATCAAGTCTGGAGGTTGTTCTGCGGAGGCCCCCGAGGAGCCAGCGCCGCAGGTCCGGTGTGAAGGCCACCTGCTGCAGAGCTCTCTCTTGCTCAGGGAAAGTTGGTCTTTTGTTCTATCTTCACCTTCAACTGGTTGGATGAGGCCCACCCACATTGTGGAAGACAATCTCAATGTCTAATGATTTAAATGTAAATCTCATCCAGAAGCAACCTTACAGAAATATCAAGAATAATGTTTGACCAAATAGCTGGGATCCGTGGCCCAGCCAAGTGGACACATGAACTTAACTGTCACAGTTGGGGCAGCCTGACTCCAATTGCTGGTCCCCCCTCTGCAAGTCTGTGGTGACCCTCCGGAATGTGGGGCCCTCAACACCGCTCAGGCCCAGCTTTTGTCCACAGTTACAATTTGGGGCAATAAAACCAGTTACAGTAAAATTGAAACAAACTCCCTCCCTGTATAATTTCTCAGAGATAACAATTACAGATGGTTTATAGCTTTTCAAATTTTTAAAGGACATATACTCTCTGTCTCCCTCCCTTCCTCCTCCTAATGAATTCCATATCTGTGTTTATCTCTGTCCAGGTTTTGTTTATACAGCTTTGTTGGATAAAATTCACATAACATACTAGTCACTCATATAAAGTGAATATTAGTAATACCCTTTGTAATACTTTAAAAGAAAAATAAAAAATAAAAAAATAAAAATTAAAAAAAATAAATAAATAAAGTGAATATTCACAGATATGTGCATCCATCACCATAATCAGCTTTAAAACATTTCATCACCATTAAAAAATAAGCACCCATACTCTGCAGCTCACTCCCCTAGCCCCGTCTTCACCCCCCACCTCAGCAACCACTCATGCTCTTTCTCTCTCTATAGATCTCCTCATTCCGGACTTCGTATGAATGCAATCACTGACTCTGTGTTCTATTGTGCCTGACTTCTTTAAGTTAGCATGATGATTTCTAGGTCCGTCTATGATGTAGCGTATGGCAGGATTTCATTCATGTTTATGGCTGAATAATTTGCTTATTCATTCATCACCGGATGAACATTTCCATTGTTTCCACCTGTTGGCTATTGTGAATAATGCTGCTATGAACATTGTGCATAAGTTTTTGAGTGGACATATGTTTTCATTTCTCTTGGGTATACACGTAGGAGTGGAATTGCTGGGTCATCTGGGAACTCTATGTTTAATGATTTAAGAAACTGTTTTCTGGAGTGACTGCATCATGTTCCATTTCCACCAGCAGTGTATGAGGGTTCCCATTTCTGACAACAGTTATTATTACTCACTTTTTGCTGCTAGCCATCCTAGTGGATATCTCACTGTGGTTGTGATGTGTATTTTCATGATGACTAGTGATGCCAAGCATATTTTCCTGTTTGTTACTGATAAAATGTGGGTTGGAATGTCTGGCTGCCACCAAATTTTGCTTAGCTTTGCTGGAAAACTGAGTCCCAGTAGTGCCTGGGGTTGGGGGGCTGGCTCAACTCAGAGACAGTCTTCCCCCTTTATCTTTTTCCCATTCGTGTTTATTTGTCTAGAACTTCAGCTCCCCTGGCGAGGTAGAGCTGGAATTGCCTGCATTTGCAATAGACCCGCAGCCCCTTCTCCCCTCTGGTCCTCGCCTCCATCCTCCATAAGCTTTTTCTTCTCCTGTGCCCCAGCCCGGCCTCCCCAGAGCTCCTTCCTTCGCAGGACAGCTCGAGCCTGTGGCTGACATCAGAGGGCCTGAGGGGAGCCTGGGGATTCTATTCCATTGTGTTTGGCCTTAAAGGTCGTTCCCGTAAGGGCTGACCATGTCTAAAAACATATCATATGAGGTCATGTATGTTCCAGCAAACCAAAGTGATCTTTTCTTTCACATACTCCTGCTGCTTACTGAGAAGCATGTGGTATGCCAACCGGAAGTCTTGTTTGCTGAGAGTAGACCATTATCATGCCCTGTGCAACGGCTTCCATAGACTTGAAAACATTGCTGATTTGGGAGTGTAAGTTTAAAGGCAGGAACTAGAAAATAGTAAATTGCTCTCCTTAGGAGAAAGGACTGGCAAATTGAGTGGTTCTGGGGAAACTCTAGGAGTGGAGGTTTTAATAGAGGAGATTTTGACCAGAGATTGGCACACTTTTTCTTAAGGGCCTGACCATAAATATTTTAGGCTTGGTGGCCCATTCTGTCTGTCTCAGCCACTCAATGCTGATATTGTAATGTGACAGCAGTGCAAGTGAGGTGGAAATGGGTGCTGTGGCTCTGGGAGGATTAAAGGGATGGAGTGGGGGGTAGGAAAAGAGAGGGGGGAGAGAGAGAAGGGAGGAGAGAGAGAGGAGAAAGGGGGAGAGAGAGAGAGAGAGAGAGAGAGAGAGAGAGAGCTGAGAGAGTGTGAGAGAGAAATGTCGATCAATTGCCTTTCGTATGTGTCCTGACCCGGGATTGAACCCACAACCCAGGTATGTGTCCTGACTGGGAATCAAACTGTCAGCCTTTAGGTGCAAAGGATGGCGCTCAACCAACTGAGCCACACCGGCCAGGCTGGAGAAACCCTTTTAGATGAAAGCTCTGCTTTCCCCATCGGCACTAACCTTGTCACACGTTAGTGTGTGATTGCCTCGTGTGTACTACAGAGATGAGGCACAGGGAGGAAGAGGCATGGCGGGGTGGCAGGCCTAGATGGCAGGGAGGGAGGGCCACTGGTGGGCGGTGGTGTGGCCTACCACCACCTACTTGACTGTCAACTGGGACAAGTGAGTGTCAGGCCCTGGCATTCTTTTCTATCACAGTTTCTGGTTGATTTATTTAAAAATCCATTCCTGGAGAAATAGACTTTTCCCCCCTATAGAAATAAGTGTTGTGTCATCTTTTTTCCTATGGATTAGGTTTATTTGGCTCCTATAATGCCCTACTTTTACTAGTCATGAGACTGTCTGATTTGGTTGCTAAGAAAACAGTACAAAGACTACATCAGGCCATTTTTAAAGCTAGTTATTTTGATCATGGAGACAAAGCCAGGCCCTCTGGTTTGTTTTGTTGTCTTTGGCAAGTTATCTCAAGAGGAAGTCATTTCATAATATTCTATGTTCTGGGTAAATATAACTGTTTATTTTGTAAATAAATGGACACGGAGCTCCTCTCAGGGTGAATGTGAGAGGCACATCACCTGGCTCTCTAGTTGCTATAGCCACACATTCTCCTTTCATTTAAAGTGGATTTTTCAGGAAAAACATTTGAGGCAAACACGATATGCAAGGTAATATCTTTATTACTCAAAGACTCATGCGGAGCTTGAAGAACATTAAGACCTCACCAGAGGCACAGAGACAGGAAAACTCACAAAGGAAGAATCAGAAGATGCAAACGACACAACCCCAGCACCAGTTAAAAAATTAATGCTCACTCCTAATGGTTAGTCTCAGATGGTGAAAATTGAGTCTCAGATGGTGTACTACTTTTTGGAAAGCAATTTGGCAAAATGCTTCAAGATTCATAAACATGAGCATGTCTCTGATCCATATTCCACTTCTGAAACGCTCGCCTCAATAAAGAACCCAAGTCGGGAAAAGCATTGCCTGTTTGAGTGCATTGAGTGCAAGCTACAAGTTCAACAACAGGGATGATCTAGTGCAGTGGTGGGCAAACCGCGGCTCGCGAGCCACATGCGGCTCTTTGGCCCCTTGAGTGTGGCTCTTCCACAAAATACCACGTGCAGGCATGCACGTACAGTGTGATTGGCCCATGCGCAGAAGTCGGTTTTCGGCCTGGGCGAGTCTATTTTGAAGAAGTGGCGTTAGAAGAAGTGGGGGGTGTCGGTCGGTCGGGCGACGGGAGACTAGGTGCAGGCGGGACATTGTTTTGAGGTATGTTCGCTGAGGTCGACCCCTTCCAACTCTCCCATCCACACTCGTTTATCTGAAACAAGTATACAAGACGAGTGTGGATGGGAGAGTTGGAAGGGGTCGACCTCAGCGAACATACCTCAATCAGATTGAGGACTTTTTAGCAAAGGCCAGCTTAGGAGTACCCTAATTAAGTTAATAACAATGTACCTACCTATATAGTTTAATTTTAAAAAATTTGGGTCTCAAAAGAAATTTCAATCGTTGACTGTTGATATTTGGCTCTGTTGACTAATGAGTTTGCCGACCACTGATCTAGTGTATTATCTGGCTTATGAATTAATATGCGTCCATCAACCAGCTAGTTATGTGACTTTGGTAACATGAGAAGCAAAATGGACAGGATTCAATTGGTGTATGCATCATTCCAAAGACTAGAAGAGAAAAATACATAAAATAGTATTGTTTTTCAACATACTTAAGTTTACCTAAGTTTCCTCCAATTCTAATCCAACACCATAGATTTCATTTCTCCCTCTCACTTTCGATATCTGTAACGCCTGTCTCTAACCAAAACAATAGATTGAGCTAATATTACTCGAAATATATTTGTTTATTTGGTCCATCAAGTAATTTCAAGTTTTGTCTTCTAATTGTGTGAAGAGTATGGGTTTTGTGTAGTTTTATTTTTCTTTCCTACATTCTCTCCATCCCTCTCATCCTTTCTCTTCTTCTCCCTCCTTCCTTCATTCCTTTTGAAAGTTATGTTGAGAGATTTGATTTGACAATTACCATCATCTTGGCTACTAACAATAATTTCTTAACATTATCCAATACTGTTTGTGTTTAATTTCCTCGGATTTTCTATAAAGTGTCTTTGTTCTAATTAGATCCACACGCATTTCACACTTGTAAACACAAGTCCTTAGTTTAAAGCAATTTAAATACTGTATAATAGCACCCCTTTTCCATGTAATTTATTTTTGGAGGAACTGGTCATCTATCCCGTGAATCTTCTTCCACAGTCTGGGTTGGCTGGTTTTATCCTAAAGGTGGCATTGGACGTATTTCTCTAGCCCTCAGATTTCCTTTCATTGGCAATTAGGCCTAGATACTTGCTGATGTTTACACTCAGTGTTGTTCTGTTTTGGAAGAAACCCTTGTTAGGTGACATCATGCTCTTCCTATTACCCTGGGCTGAAGGGCAGGCCCTGAGCTAAAGGACAGGTCCTGGGCTGAAGGGCTGGTCCTGGGCCGGAAGGGCAGGTCCTGGGCTGGAAGGGCAGGTCCAGGGCCGGAAGGGAAGGTCCTGGGCTGGAAGAGCAGGTCCTGGGCTGGAAGGGCTGGTCCTGGGCCGGAAGGGCAGGTCCTGGGCTGGAAGGGAAGGTCCTGGGCTGGAAGGGCTGGCCCTGGGCTGGAAGGGAAGGTCCTGGGCTGGAAGGGAAGGTCCTGGGCTGGAAGGGCAGGTCCTGGGCTGGAAGGGAAGGTCCTGGGCTAGAAGGGAAGGTCCTGGGCTGAAGGGCTGGTCCTGGGCTGGAAGGGCAGGTCCTGGGCTGGAAGGGCCGGTCCTGGGCTGGAAGGGCAGGTCCTGGGCTGGAAGGGCAGACCCTGGGCTGGAAGGGCAGACCCTGAGCTGGAAGGGCAGGGCCTGGGCTGGAAGGGCAGACCCTGAGCTGGAAGGGCAGGGCCTGGGCTGGAAGGGCAGACCCTGGGCTGGAAGGGCAGACCCAGGGCTGGAAGGGCAGGGCCTGGACTGAAGGGCAGGTCCTGGGCTGGAAGGGCAGGCCCTGGGCTGAAGGGCTGGTCCTGGGCTGGAAGGGCAGGTCCTGGGCTGGAAGGGCAGACCCTAGGCCGGAAGGGCAGAGCCTGGGCTGGAAGGGAAGGTCCTGGGCTGGAAGGGCAGGTCCTGGGCTGAAGGGAAGGTCCTGGGCTGGAAGGGCAGGTCCTGGACTGAAGGGCAGGTCCTGGGCTGGAAAGGCAGGGTCTGGGCTGGAAGGGCTGGTCCTGGGCTGGAAGGGCAGACCCTAGGCCGGAAGGGCAGAGCCTGGGCTGGAAGGGAAGGTCCTGGGCCGGAAGGGAAGGTCCTGGGCCGGAAGGGCATACCCTGGGCTGGAAGGGCAGACCCTGGGCTGGAAGGGCAGGGCCTGGGCTGGAAGGGCATACCCTGGGCTGGAAGGGCAGACCCTGGGCTGGAAGGGCAGGGCCTGGGCTGGAAGGGCAGGTCCTGGGCTGGAAGGGCTGTTCCTGGGCCTGAGGCCTGAACAATCTCTTATTTAGGGCTCCGCCTATTTGTCCAGGTGGCCCCGTGGCCTTTGACACAGGGACCCGGGTCCTCACCACCAAACATGCTCACAGAAGAAAGCAGCTGCATAATTCGAGATTAATCTGGATTTCCCTGTGGCCTGGTGGGAGAAAGCTGGCCCCGGAGGCTACAGGAGCGTGTGCTAGAGGGAAGGGCGGTGCCTCCCTCCAGGTGCCCAGCACCTGTGAGCAGCTGGGGGCACCGGCCCTTCCCAGGAACACGGCGGGCAGCACAGAGTGGGCTCGGCACGCCAGCACCTTCCGGCCATGGGGTTCCAGGCAGGCAGGGTTATTTTTACCCCGAGTTTGGAGAAGCCTAATGGCTGGGAGTGCTCCTCCCTGCGTGAAGTTTAAAAGGGGAACGGAGTGCGCTATCATCCCACAGCGGGCGCCGGCTGCCTCCGACCATTAGTCCCATTAAAGATGTAATATCTGTGGCGTCTCAGGAGAAATTCCCACTTATTTATGCTTAGTATTAGGGCAAATATTAGTTAGAGCCAAACAGGATGCAGTCAAGTCTAAGCTGATGTCATGAGCAGAGCTTGCCTGATAAACAAAATAAATGGCAATTCCTTTCAAGGAGTCCATTCTGTTCTGTGCTCACAGCCTGGCCTCGGAGGGCAGGTGTCCCCTGACAGGCGGGCGGTTCTAATCGCACTCTCTCCCCTGCACAGAGGAGGCCAGGCTGCTCTGCTCCCCTCTGCTCTCCCTCGGGGACTGTAATTAGGAAATACAACCCAATAAAGGAAATGAGCTTTGCTGCTTTTATGGGATTTTAAACTGAAGAGCTTTGCTCTGTGACCGGAGGAGCGGCCCGCCACCCAGCAGCTGCCTCCGCGCTACCTGGGGCTTCACCTGCAGGAGGTGCCGGATGGCCCCTGGAAGGGCCTTTCCGGAGGAAAAGGGGGAGGCCCAGGAGGGGCCTGGGGCCGGACCGCAGGGGTCAGGAGTGGGGCCCAGCGGAGGCCTGGCTGCAGATGGCCGGGCTGGCTCTCCAGGTGGCCCTCCCTCTGCACTGTCCTCTTCCCTGGCAACTAATGGCCACACACCTTGCTTCTTTACCTCAGACTATGGCAGCTGGGCTTCCAGCACGTTCTCCTGAGGCACAGGATCCTGAGCCCAGGACTGTTTGCCTGGACCTCCAGGGTGCTGCAGGCGCCGGCACTCAGGACTGTCTGTGCCCTGTCCCATGGGCCCTGGCGGCCTGAGCATATGAATAGCACCCAGACACCCGCTGACCAGCATGAGAGCCTCCCAGAGGACAGCGCCCAGTCCCAGGGCCAGCACTCTAGCCGTTCTTTCTGGGAGGAGCAGCTGCTCTGACTCTGTGGTCCGATGCTGGGCTTTTTCTCTGGAGGAGAGATGGCCCCACCCTTGAGCTGGCAGGCATCGCAGGCCTTGCACAGGGCTGTGGGTCAGAGTGTGCATGGGGCAGACACGGGTCTCCTGAGGGACCTTGGTTCCATATCCACACCTCTGCCCACTAAAGCCAGGGCTGGTCCAGGCCATGAAAAAGCCTGCCGGAACTTCCCCTTCGTTCCCCTCCCAGGCCTCATCCTCTCCACACACCTCTATCCCATCTCCCCTCTTCATCCCATCACACATCTACACTAATAAAAGAGAAACATGGTAATTGGCGTACGACCGCTACCCTTTTCATTGGCTAATCAGTGAGTATATGCAAATTAGCTGTCAGCCAAGATGGCGGCCGGCAGCCAGGCAGCTGGAAGCAAACATGAGGCTTGCTTGCTGCAGTGACTGCAGACTCCAACGGCCTCTGAGCTGGCAGTTTGAAACATTCTAACAAATATAGAAGCTAAACAAACTGCCGGGATCTCAGAGCTGAAGTTATACATTGTTTCGATTATAGAACGGCAAACAAACCAGCGGAAGCCTCAGAGCTAGAGCCAGAGCTAAAGCTGGCCCAGAATAAAAAAAAAAAAAGAAAAAAAGGATCGGTTGGGAGCTTCAGTTAATCACCAGCCTTAAGGCAGCCCTCAGCCCCTCACCCAGACTGGCCAGGCACCCCAGTGGGGACCCCCACCCTGAAGGGTGTGTGACCAGCTGCAAACAGCCATCATCCCCTCATCGAGGCTGGCCAGGCACCCCAGTAGGGACCCCCACCCTGATCTAGGACACCCTTCAGGGCAAACCAGCCGGCCCCCAGGCCTCTATTCTAAATAGTAAAAGGGTAATATGCCTCCCAGCACCGGGATCAGCGGAGCCGCAAGGCCTCCTGGCACAGGATCAGCGTGACAGGGGGCAGCACCCAAACCCCCTGATCGCCCTGCAGCTCTGTGTGTGACAGGGGGTGGAGCCACAACCTCCCTATCCGCCCTGCTCTGTTCATGACAGGGGAAGGTGCCCCAACCCCCTGATCAGCCCTGCTCTGTGCCTGATAGGGGGGAGCTCCCCAACCCCCTGATTGCCCTGTGGCTCTGTGTGTGACAGAGTGCAGCACACCAACCCCCTGATCGGCCCTGCTCTGTGTGTGACAGGGTGTGGTGCCCCAACCCCCTGATTGGCCCTGCTCTGTGGGTGATAGAGGGTGGTGCCCCAACCCCCCTCCACGGGCCTTGCTCTGTGTGTGACAGGGTAGAGCCATAACCTCCCCATTGGCCCTGCCCTGAGTGTGACAGGGTGCAGCACCCCAACCCCCTGATCACCCTGCTCTGTGTGTGACAGGGGGCGGTGCTCCAGCTCCCCTATCGGCCCTACTCTGTGAGTGACAGGGGGGAGCTCCCCAACCCCCTGATTGGCCCTGCTCTGTGAGTGACAGGGGGTGGCGCTGCAACCTCCCCATCGACCCTGCCTTGAGTGTGACAGGGGGCGGTGCCCCAACCCCTCAATCGGCCCTACCCTGAGCGTGACTGAGGGTGGCATTGCAACCTCCCGATCTGCCCTGCTCTGTGCATGACGGGGTGGTGCCCCAACTCCCCAATCGGCCCTGCTCTGAGCCTGACCAGGGGCTGCACCTAGGGATTGGGCCTGCCCTCTGCCACCCAGGAGCAGGCCTAAGCCAGCAGGTCGTTATCTCCCAAAGGGTCCCAGGCTGAGAGAGGGCACAGGCCGGGCTGGGGGACCCGCCCCCCCCCCCCCCCCAGTGCACAAATTTTTGTGCACCGGGCCTCTAGTCTACACTAATAAAAGAGAAACATGGTAATTGGCGTACGACCGCTACCCTTCCCATTGGCTAATCAGCGTATCCTTATGCAAATTAACTGTCAGCCAAGATGGCGGCCGGCAGCCAGGCAGCTGGAAGCTAACAGGAGGCTTGCTTGCTGGACTCCAACGTTCCCCGCCGGCCTCTGAGCTTCAGTTGGAAACATAGTAAAATTTACAGAAGATAAACAAAACTCCAGAAACCTCCTGTCAGTCAGCCGGGATCTCAGAGCTGGAGTCGCAACATTGTTTCGAATACAGAAAACAAAGGCCAGAAACCTGCTTTCAGCCGAGCCTCAGAGAGAAAGCCGGCTCTCAGCTCCAGTGACAGCCATTGAAGGTAAATAAATGTCAGAATAAAAAAGAAAAGAAAAAAAGGAGAGGTTTGGAGCTCCAGTCACCCGCCAGCCTGAAAACAGCCCTCAGCCCCTCACCCAGACTGGCCAGGCACCCCAGTGGGGACCCCCACCCTGAAGCAACAAGATGGCAGCGAATTTGCATACTGAAGGCAGGCGGCAGCAGGCAAGGCTGTCTGCGGTCTGGGACCCAGATCTGTGACCCTGCCGGGTGGGATCAGAGGAGCCTCGGGGCCTCCCGGCACCGGGATCAGCGTGACAGGGGGCAGCGCCCAAACCCCCTGATTGCCCTGCGGCTCTGTGTGTGACAGGGTGCGGGGCCACAACCCCCTGATCAGCCCTGCGGCTCTGTGGGTGATAGAGGGCGGCGCCCCAACCCCCTGATTGCCCTGCAGCTCTGTGTGTGACAGTGGTGGCGCCCCAACCCCCCCACGGGCCCTGCTCTATGTGAGACGGGGTAGAGCCATACCTCCCCATGGGCCCTGCCCTGAGTGTGACAGGGTGTGGCGCCTCAACTACCGCCCCCCCCCCCACGGGCCCTGCTCTGTATGTGACAGGGAGCGGTGCCCCAGCTCCCCTATTGGCCCTACTCTGTGTGTGACAGGGGGCAGCTCCCCAACCCCCTGATCAGCCCTGCTCTGTGCATGACAGGGGGGAGCTCCCAAAACCCCTGATTGACCCTGCTCTGTGCATGACAAGGGGGAGCTCCCCAAGCCCCGATGGTCCCTGCTCTGTGTGTGACAGGGGGCAGCGCCCCAACCCCCTGATCGGCCCTGCTCTGTGCATGGCAGGGGGCAGCGCCCCAACCCCCTGATCGGCCCTGCTCTGTGCGTGGCAGGGGGTGGCACCGCAACTTCCCTATCGACCCTGCCTTGAGTGTGACAGAGGGCGGTGCCCCAACCCCCCAATCGGCCCTACCCTGAACGTGACTAGGGGTGGCATCACAACCTCCCCATCCGCCCTGCTCTGAGCCCGACCAGGGGCTGCACCTAGGGATTGGGCCTGCCCTCTGCCACCCAGGAGCAGGCCTAAGCCAGCAGGTCATTATCTCCTGAGGGGTCCCAGACTGCGAGAGGGCACAGGATGGGCTGAGGGACCCCCTCTCCCCCCCGAGTGCACAAATTTTTGTGCACCGGGCCTCTAGTATTTTTATATGCATACTTCTGCATTATCCAATATTTCAGGATTATAACTATCCTTTTCCACTCCTTTCCACTTGTTCTGCCTATTCTATGTTCCTTTTCCCTCTCCTTTTTTGCCTTCTTTTTGGTTAAGTATTTTTTATTTCCTTCTTTCCTCTTTATTAGAAAGTTTCTTACATTTTATTTTACTGATTTTCATGGTTACCCTGAAGACTGGCACATGCATCACTGACTTATTAATTAGTAGTATAGAGTAATACCTTGATCACTTCCTGTACAGTGTAAGGGTGCTATTCTGTAATTACATTTATTTTCCCTGCCTGATGTGTTTTATTGCATGCATTTCAACTGTATACCTATTTAAACCCCACAAGGCATCATTATTATTGTTTTACAGAGTCAAGAGTCATCTGCTTTTACTTATATTTTCTCTTTCTGTCGCTCATCTCTTTTTTTCCCCCCATCTCTCTGCTTCTATCTGGAATCATTGTCCTCTGTTGAAAGAGGAAAATGATTAGTATTTCCTTTAGTGTTCAGTCTGCTGATGATAAGTTTTATGTTTTTATTTGCCTGAAAATATCTTTATTTTGCTTTTATTTTTGAAAGATATTTTTGCTGGCCATAGAATTATAAGTCTGCAGTTGATTTTTCTTACAGACTTTGAGGATAGAATTCCATTGTTCTCTGGCTCCCATCATTTCTATTGGGAAGTCAGTGTTAGTCTTATTTTTGTTGTGATCCTGAAGATCATGTGTCTTTATTTCTCCTCCTGGCTTCTTCAAATATTTTCTATTTGCGTTTTATTACTATAGTTTTACTTTGATGTGTGTAGCTGTAGGCTTATTGGTATTTATTCTGCTCAAATGGACACCTACCCCTTGAGTCCATCCTCATTGTTTCACTTTAGAGATTAAAAAATTGAGCCAGAGCAAGGATAAGAGAGTGATAATTTAGGCTCTGGATCATTTGGGTCAGTATTTACCAATCTCTAACTGGCAACATCAGACCTTTCTCCTTCCTTCACTATCTTCTATCTTACGCCAGAAGTTTTAGTAGATAATGTAAACAGTTTATCAGGTATGGAATACTTTGTGTTGAGGCAAATTTTCTACATCACTACCATGCTCAGGATGGTGTGATGATATCAGATATGGTACCCCTAGCCATTCTTAGAGAAAGTCTAGATTAGTAATTAAGATCTGCTTTGAGATCAGACCCCCTTGGTTTACATTCTAGCTCTGCCACCCTTTCTCCCACTAGCTGTGTGATCCTGGAGAGGGAAGCCCTCTATCCCTCCGTTTCTTTTCTGTAAAAGAGAAGGCACTAGTAGTGCCAGCTCACAGTGGCAGCACATCATACTGTGTGTTTTTTTCCCCTTGAAGAAGCAAATCAGTTAATATCAAAATAGTCATTTGTTATGTGCAACACCCTGTCCCTCTCTTGAGGGTACACACTGTCGCTGGAGCTGGTGAATAAGTATAACGACAGACCATGCAGGGAGTCTACAGTGGCAAAGGTTCAAACTGGAGCATTCCTGGGTTCCCTGTGACCTGAGTCCAAAGCATGTCCGTGTCCCCCAGACCACATGTGTGTGCAGCATGTGTGGAAAACCAGGCCCCTAAGCCAGCTTGTCAGACATGTTGGTGACCCACTTCCAAGGAAAGAGAATTCTGTTATCCAAACAAGATCATGGAACCAGAGGTGTGTGCTACTCATCGGCTCAGCACTAACAGGGCCTCAGTCTCCTTTCTACATTCACTGGACACTACAGCTCTCACTTCGCCCTCCAGCAGTTAATAGAGGAGCCATCTAGAGCTTTCCAGGAACGTGAAGAGCCACTCAAAGTGGCCAAAGTGTTCCAAGTCGCCCTTGTAACCACAACATAGAAATAATGCTTCCTTCTAAAGGCAGCCACCCTTCCTGAAACACCCAGGAAACAGATGGCATCCTCAGTCCAACCCTTTTGCTGGTTTTTTAAACAATGTGTTTCCTTTGGAACATGATGGTATTGTGCAAGGTACACGTCTTGGAGACAGACATGCCCAGATTTGGACTTTGGTTCCTCCTTGTGCTAATCTGGATGAATGCCTCAGCCCTCTCTAGCCCACTCTGAGATCCTCCATCTTAGCCTCCCAGAACTGCTGGAGGGAGTGCAGCTGGGCTGTGTGGGGAAGAGGTGCTCATTGCCTCTCAAAGTCCAGGCAGGGGGGCTCTTCCCCAATCCCAGCTATCGAGAAAGCCTCTCGGGGCTCCAGGTCCCGACTTCCCAGGGCCTGGCATCTCCTTGACCACTCTGCCTGGAGGCCCTGACCTCACTGGGTTGGGGTCTGTCTGTGAACTGATACGAGGGTGGGGCTGAGCTCCAGAGAACCCAGTCACTCACGCACTGTGGAAATGGGTCTGGGAGGACTCCCATGAATGGCACAGTGCAAACAACTGAAGTCATGCATTGAGTTCTCTTATGCAGAAGTCCCCACAGGTGGCTTGTCCCCCAGCCCCCCACTGCCTTCTCACGCACTTTGCTTCTGCACCTCCCTCTTCCCATCTGCATTAAATGACCCAGGGATTTCAAATTGTTCTCCTCATGTTCACATCCAAACCTCTCGGAGGGTCAGCGGGCCACTTGACCCTTTATTAAACAACTAGAGGCCTGGTGCACAAAATTTGTGCATGGCAGGGGGTGTCCCTCAGCCTGGCCTGCACCCTCTCCAATCTGGGACCCCTAGGGGGATGTCCCTGTGGGATCAGGTCTAAACCAGCAGTTGGACATCCCTCTCATAATCTGGAACTGCTGGCTCCTAACCGCTCACCTGCCTGCCTGATCACCCCTAACTGCCTCTGCCTGCCTGCCTGATTGCCCCTAACCAACTGTGCCTGCCAGCCTGATCACCCCCTAACTGCTCCCCTGCTGGCCTGATCACCCCCAACTGCCCTCCCCTGACTGCCTGATTGCCCCCCAGCTACTTGCTCCCCCACGCTGGCCTGATCCCCTAATTGCTTGCCCCTCTGCCAGCCTGGTTGCCCCTAACTGCTTCTGACTGCCAGCCTGATCACCCCCTAACTGCCCCCCTGCTGGCTTGATCACCTCTAACCGTCTCTGCCTCAGCTTCTGCCACCGTGGCTTTGTCCAGAAGGAAGTTGGACATCCGGAAGATGTCTGGTTGACCCAATCTAATTAGCATATTACCCTTTTATTAGTATAGACTAGAGGACCGATGCACGAAATTCATGCATGGGCTTGGCCCTTGCAGCCGCAGCGGCTTGCCTCAGCCCTCGCAGGCCTGGCTTTGTCTGGAAGGCCGTTTGGCTGTCTGGTATAATTAGCATATTATGCTTTTATTGTTATAGACATTCACCTTTCTGAGAAGACAGCTGAGAATATATATTGCAAAGTTCTTCCTTCTGTTATTTCAGTTGCTTTAGTTTGTGTTTCCCCAGAGTGGAGCCCAAGACAAATCCTTGGTGCCAAAAATACATTTGGGAGGCAAGGCCAGGAAGCAGGGCTGTAGTGTCAGGTGAGGGTGGGAAGCAGGGGTGTAGCGCCAGGCGAGGCTGGGAAGTAGGGGTGTAGCGCCAGGTGAGGCCGGGAAGCAGGGTGTAGCACAAGGTGGTTTCTCGAGACAGTGGAAGCTGGGCTCTGCCGTGACCTCTGAGATGCCTCGCCCAGAATCGTCTGTTTGAAACTCAAGAGGCTGAGGCATTTGCGTTTTCATTCCTCAGCACGTAGAGCTGTCCAGGAAGCAAAAGCCCCCACATCTCTAGGCTGCCTATGAGCTGAGTGGGATGCATGTCTTCCAGGAAAGCTCAGAAGCAGAGAAGGGAGAGACCCCAGGCTCAGGCTGAGCAGGACGCACACTCCCCTGCCCACCTGCTGTGCTGAGAGTCACTGATGGTGTCTGCCATGCAGTGGAGCCTGTGGAGTGCCCAGAACAGCGCTCCCTGCCTCCCGACTGCTGGCTGGCCCGATGTGCCGGGGCCGGGGCTCCAGCTGGGCTGTCTGACTTAATTTTAGCCCCCCTTTTCATGACCTCAGCGTGTATTTGATTTACGTACAGGCTGAAGCAAAGCTGTTTGGTTCTCAAATTGTTGGTTTGTGTCTCTGGGAATTAGATATCTGCTAACTCTGGTGAAAGGAGACATGAAACCACAAATCCTGCCAGCTACAGTCTGTGTGTAAGAGAATAACAAGTCAAACTTTTCTCTCTGTAAGCGTGCAATCTTTCGGGAGAGAAAATGAGCAGAAGGCGGAGCCCAGACTGTGCATGGGAGGGAGGGAGGAGGGAGGGGACCCGTCACAGGGCAGCTCTGGGGAGACAGGCAGGACGCTGACGGGCACACCTCCGAGCCATTTGGTGCTGGTCATTTCAGGTGCATCGAAGCTTCAGAGAGCGGCCTCCCTGGACGGTGGGGGGCACGGGCTGACCAGGAGGCCACAGGAAACACTCATCTAACTCATGGCCTTTTGCCCAGGACTCTCATCTGGTATTCCAGCCTGACTTAGGGGAACATTAGCTCTTTTCCCAAACCAGGTTCATTTTTGGAGAGAAGCAGAGGAAGTAACCCAGACCCGGGGTTGAGAGGCAGGAGTCTAGGAGACAGGAAACCTGAGCCGGGCCACCGGCCACTGATGTAATAGCAGGTCCCCTCCTGTCTCCAGGCCTCGCGTGTTCCAGGTGGGTGGTCTAGGGATTCTCTCAGGTCCCTTCCAGCGGATCAGTCTGCGCTTCCTCCCCTGGGAGGGTTTTCATGGACACCGGCTGCCCGGGGGATGGCAGACCCATGAGCAGTGAATGCAGCACTAAGAAGGCATTCAAGGTGTGGGGACCCGGTGGCAACCAAACTGTAGCAGGAAATGCTTTTGAAGGTGGACGATGGAACACATTGTCTGACCAAAAGCGTTTTCCTACCCGCCCAGCTCAGGATCCCCATGTTGTTTTGTCTAGAATCCCTGCTGTCCTAACAGCTTGCACAGGAATCTACTCCTCCGACGGCCCTCGCTGACCCGGCGCCGTTCCTGCTGCAGTCACCCCGCTGTGCGGCGGCCCTGCACACACTGCAGAGATTGTAGATGGTCCAGAGAAATGCATGTGGCGGCTGCCAGGCGATTCCTTCATGAACTGCCCTTGAAGTGCTGACTGTCTGCAGCTGTGCTCCCCAAATCACTCCGCCCCGAACCCGGAGCCGCTCTGAAGATTTGGCTTATTTGCTCATGAGTCTAAACCCCATTACACATTTTTAGCTCAAAGCAATGAACCTGACCCAAGTTGAAGCCCTTTAAATAGAGAGATGTTTTGTACATAGACATTCTTCTTTTGCTTAATGCTGTATGTTCTGAAAAAGAATATGATGGAATGAAATTATTTGAGCTAAGGCTTACATGAAGTCAATCCTGAAACTGTAACCCATTTCCTTCCCAATGGCGAACATGGGTTCTCAGGAAGGGAGTGAGGCTGTGCCCAACCTCTGCTCTTGGCCTTGAGAACTGAGCTCAGGCCTCCAGTTTCTCACTCAGCCAACTTCCTGCCTCGTCTCAGATGACTGACTGCAAAATACCGGTCTGCCTCCGGCCTTTGAGGTGGAAAGCAGTTTGTGCAGACCTGACTCCAAATCCTTTGGGTAAAGTGAGAAATGAGACAATTACAGGGCAAATTCAGCTCATAACCACCCTCCTGCCCATTAGACAACAGGTTCACAGCCCTTGCTTCTGCCCAATACCCACCCCCAGGAGGAAAGGCAAGACAAGTGCACACAGAAAACTCCTGGCACAGTTCCCGTGCTGAGGGGAGTGGCTGTGGGTGCTGAGGGGAGTGGCTGTGGGTGCTGAGGGGAATGGCTGTGGGTGCTGAGGGGAGTGGCTGTGGGCCCTGTGCTGAGGGGAGTGGTGTCAGGCCTGGTGCTGCAGTGAATGGCTCCGGGCAGTGCACAGAGGCCAGAGGAATTCCTGTAGGAGGTACACCTCCCTGCACTGCCCCCACCAGGTGTTCCCCACTGCTGACGACCTGGACTATGTCAGGCACCTGAGACCAGGGGAGACCTCTCTCTGTGAGAACCGGGTTGAGGTGTGAGAGGCGCTCCCTACCTGGCTTGCCATTCTGATATGTTTCATTAGTCATTTCTCCAGGATTTTTGGGACCGTTCTGTGCAAACACATTGTGTATATTGTTTTCTCCTCTAATGGGCTTCTCCATGTTGTCACTTGGGAAAAACATTGTTATGAGTGTGTGTCCGGATTTGTTATGTTCCTCCTTGAGCGTTTGGTTTACTTCTAACTTCTCATCATTGTAGGTAAGCTTGTGCACAGGGCTCTTTTCCATCTTTGAGGTTCTTTTCTTAGAGAAAATCCCCGGCAGTACAGCTTGCATGTCAAAAAACACACCCATTTTAGAAATTTTTTTTAGAAATTATCCACTGTCTTTCTCAAGGAGGCCCCACCGGCAGTGTTACTGTCCATGGGGTAAGGCTCAGCGTTACACCTTATAGCAGTGGCTTAGGCGTCTCTAAGCTACACTCTGATCCTGGTCATTCATTCATTCATTTATTCACTCATGCATGCATTCATTCACCCCTGCTGCCACCAGAAATCGCTGTGTGTCCTGAAAACAGAATGACTCTGACACATCCGGCTGCTCAGAGAGCTCAGACTAGAAGAGAAGGCAGGTAGTGAACCAGCGTAATTTGTGTGGGTGAAGGTGGGGCCAGGAGCCCTGGCGCTCGGTCTGCCACGGCCCAGAGTCCATTGTGGCTGAGCAGCCCTTGCGGAGGCGCCTGCAGCTCTACCTGCACCCCCGAACCCCCCGCCCCCCCTGCTGCCCAGCCCAGGCTCCCATTCCCTAGGCCCAGGGCCCCGGGGCTGCCTCTCCTGTCCCTAGAATCCCTCTCTTCTCGCCTCCTTCCCTGGCCCCTGAGGCCCTGGTATTCCCGCACAGAAGCTCAGTTCTTCTGAGTCCATCACTGTGCCATCCGCTTCGCCCAGGCCGCCCGCCCTCTGGGGACTGGCTGTGCCCCTGGCCTGCCTGACCACCTGACCTTCTGGTGCTTCGGCCTTTCTCTGAGCCAGGCCTCCCAGAGCCGCTGGCTGGGCTCTCTGTGCACCTGCCCCTCCTGTCTCCGAGCCCCGGCCTGGGAGGACATTGGGGCAGAGGCAGCAGCAGCGTGGCCAGGACAGGCGGGCGCCCCTTGGAGCATCTCCGCCATCGCAGGGCCTCGCGGGAGACGTGGGAAAGACGTGGGCAATGCCCCTTCAGAGACTTAAACAGACGCGGATGTTCAGGGCCCAGAGGACTGGTGCCTTGCAGCTTCGTTAGGTCCAAGCTATTGGCCTGGGGTTGGAATGCTTTTTTATATATTTTTTGTCTCCGACTCTGTTTTGAGGTAGAAACTGTTCATGCAGTTGGTGCCTTTCCCCCAGCTCTGGCTCCGAGGAGAAGTCGCTCAGAAGGAAGCAGCTTCCCCGTCCCCGGGCACGGCAGCAGGAACACTTCAGCTCGCCTCTAATTACAGCCACCATGACAGTTCATATGTTTCAGCAATAAAAATAACCATAAACCTTACATAATCATTAAAGTTAAGCAAACAGCTCCTCACTGCATCATAATGTACAGGTAGTTGCTAATAATCCGGGAACAGCGTTGGGGCATTCAAGGAACATCTTTCCTATCTTCACAGTTTCTTAAACAACTTCAGAGACATATTTTTATTAAGTATATGCAAGGCAGATGATCTTAAACCTCACGAAGAGTGTGCATAATAATTGTGTGCTCTTCTAATGCTCTCCGAAGACCTATTCAGAGTCCATTCTGAAAGACAATAATATATCAAGAAGTTCTGCAAACTTCCTCCTAATGAAGACATGCCAATTTGAGACCAAGCATGCGGCCTCCAAGGACAAAGTAACCACTGCGCTCAGTCTCTCGGTGTTTTGCTACTTTATTTCAGAGTGATTCAAAATCTAATTAAATTTCTAAACTCTAATGAAATTACAGAAGAAAAATCATTTAGGATTATATTATGTACAATTACTCACAGCTAAAAATTACAGTTACCCTCTTTCACCATGGTGGAGTCTCCTGGGAAAACCCCTGTTATTTATCCACCATATAAATCTGACACTTCTCCACCATTTACAGGTTGGAGGTAAAGCTGAATTAATTAAATGTATATATTCTGAACTGCAACAGATAAGTGCGGAGAGAGAAGGCACGTGGGCTGATATTACCTATGCAAGAAAGTCTGGGGTTGGGTAAGGAAAGACTGACCCTAGATTTCTTCTAGTTGGGAAGATGCTCAGAGGCTGGGACCTCTTGGTAGCAGATAGAGTGCACATGGGAGAGGGGCGAAACCTTAGATCGTATGAGCTCAGGGTGTGGGATGTCCATTCCAAACTCCATTTGCCTTTGAGAATCTTAGTTCATTTTCCTGAAGGTATGACAAGACTGTGCCCCCAGAAGTCGACTTAGGGATGGGATCTGAATTTCCATTTTTAAAGGATTCAACAACTTCCTCAAGCAATGCTAATAGAAATAATCAGACTCTTTTGAGTCTTTAGCAGCTGGTTAACAACTTCATGAAACCCTTCTGCTCTAAGGCCTTAATTTCTATAAATAGGGAGCTTTGAGGGTGCCCGGCATACTCACAGGGATTGCTTTGCATGGCACTAAGTTTGACTGTGAGGACCGGGACTTCCAGGAATATAGATCACGTAATTTGGATCTTTCTTCTCAATAAGAATGAGCAGGAAAGTTAGACAAAATGTATCCGTAGACATCTATTTAAAGTCATCAGAGAGATAATAAGGTGATGAAGAAACATGGAAACAAGATCTGGGAGAAGAAACTCCAGATGAGTTTTGAAGAGTTTTTTGGGCATCTTTCAGTCCTCGCGGAGGAGGCTGCGAGACTGAGAAATGAGAAAAGCTTTGGGCACATAGAACCCAGACCCTGCTAAAGAAGCGGGCCCTGGGAACCTTCCCAACTTCGGGTCAGGATGTTGAAGGGCTAATCCCCAGGAGAAATGCTGAGCTAAAACTAAACCAGCTCTCAGAGGACTGAAGTCCTGCTTCAGTTCAGCTTTACCTCTGACATTGCACTTAAGTGCTGCAGTTTTTGCTAGTGAGAACTAGAAGGCTGTCAAAATATAAATCCATCTGAAGAAAGATAACATTATCCTAGGCTTTAAATAATTTTATTTTTCTAATTTTTCACCTACAATATCAATGAGTCAATTAAAAAAAGGTATATAAAAAGATCAAAAACCACATTAGAAATAAAAAACACAAGAAAAATAATAGACAATAGAAATAAACCCATATTCAACCCAGAAAATTGAGCTATTAGAATATAAGTGTTCAAAGAATTATACCTACCCCGTTCAAAGATACAAAAGATAAGATTGTTTTGGCAGAGAATTGGAAAATATAAAAAAAGTTTCAAATGAAAATTGTAGAACTGAAAATTACAATGACCAAAATGAACTCAATAGATGGTTAAACATCAGATTACTTGCCCCTGAAGAGAGGATTAGTAAACTGGAAGATACTTTAGAAGAAAATATCTATACAGAAGCATGGGAAGACAAACGGATGAAAAACACAGAAGATAAAGTGACAGAGTCTAACATATATGTAATCAAAGTATAGAAGGAGGGGATGAAACAGAAACAGTATTTGAAGAGATCATGGCCAACGATTTTCTAAAACTAATGAAAAATCCTAAGTCACATACTTAGAAGAAATCCTAAAAAGTCGAAGCAAAATAAATCAAAAGAAGACCACAGACACAGCAGAGTGAAACTGGTGGAAATGAAAGAAAGAAAAACTTATAAGCAGCAAGAAAAAGAAAAAAGATCTTTAAAAGAGCTGAAGGTTGCATCTTAGCATAAGCATGTTCTGGAGCCACACTGGAGGGATGTGAGCAGTAGAAAAAAATAAGCAGGCAAGTAAACAAGCTAACAGCGTGAAGCATACAGAAGCTGGGAGCAAGTCTACAAAGAACTCTTCCAAATCTTATAGCTCACATAGAAAAAAGCTTGATGTGACTCTTCCCAATTTTGACAATAATCATACATTTTAAAAAATTGCTAATAAAGTATGATGCTAAAGAAACATTTTAAAACAACAAAATTAAATCTCAAACATGTTAGAGGAAACTTTCTCTTTACTCTTTTAAAAAAATGTTTTTATGTTTTTATTGAGGGAGAGGGAGATAGAAACATCAACGATGAGAGAGAATCATCGATTGGCTGCCTCCTGCATGCCCACTACTGAGAATGGAGCTGGCAACCGGGGCGTGTGCCCTGACTGGGAATCGAACTGTGACCTCTTGGTTCATGGTAGATGCCCAACTACTGAGTGACACAAGCTGGGCTCTCTTTACTCTTAAAAGTATTTGACATATGAAGAGACATCAAAAGTATATTGCAAAAAATAAAGGAAAAATATTATACAGTTTTATCTGGTAGTTAGGTAATAAAAATATTTTCTCTTTCTAGGTTTGACTAACTATGTAGTATTTTAACTTTTTATAAATTTGTAATTTTAACCTAATTTTGCATTTATAGTTTTGTATTCCTTTTTAGATAAGCATTACTAAATATTATAAGCTTCAGACTACATAAAACTCAGATCTTCCGATAAAGCTGCCTTTTAAACAAAACTAATGAAAGTCCATGAAATAATATTTTAAATGGTAAAGGAAAAGTATTACTTATCTTGAATTCCAGCAAAAAAAAATCCAATAAAAATGAAAATGAAATAAAGACTTTTTCAGAAAAAACACACAGAGCACTTGTCATCAGCAGATTCACATTGAAAAGTAAACAGAGGGTGTTCTTCAAGGAGGAAAGTGACCCCAGATGAAAGCTGAGAGATGCAGTGAGGGGCCAAGAACAATGGGAAGGATATTTGTATAAAGAAATCATCGTCGTCATCGTCATCGTCGCCTACATCATCATGTTTTCATCACTGTCATGTCACTTAGTAAGTAGCAGTATCTGTCAGGGCAAGTTCCTCTCCACCAACACCATCATCCCCGTCCTGTCTGCATGCTCTCTTCAGAATCCTCTAACTATTCTTGGTTTTCTATTTTCTACATAAGTATGTGAAGCTTCTAAGAATTCACCTGAAGTTTTTGTCGTTTTATTGAATCTATACATTAGTTTGCAGACAACTGTCATTTTTATAATGTTAACTTATTCCATATATAAAAATGGTGTTCTCTGCATTTATTGTCTTTTTTAATGTACTTCACCAGAGATTTATCTCCAAAAGTGATTTGTGCATTCTTCATTGAATAAATTGCTATATAACTTATCATTTATGTTACCATTGTGAATAGATCTTAATATTTGAATATATTTTTTTATTGTATAAAGAAAGCTATTGCTTTATATAGTTGCTTTGAATTCAAATTCCTGGCTTTGCTGCTTTATTAATTCTCACAATTGTATATTCTGTTGAGGTTTCTATTTAGGTAGTCATTTCATTTGGAAGTAATGACAGTTTTGTTTCTTCCTGTTTAACACAAAGCAATTTTTTTTAAAAAACCATAACCAAGTGTTGAATTTTATTAAATGTATTTTCTGTATCGGATGATTGATGTGGGGAAACATGGAACTTGGTTGGAAAGTCTGTAAGGAGGAATCTCCGAAAGGTTGGGGCCCTCTAGGGGGACCTTGCCGAAGGTGGCAGCCCCTGTCTTGACTTTTCCAAACAAGTCTGAGCCCCTGGGTGTTTACTGCAATCTTTATGCTTAGTCTTCAGATGTCCTTGCTTAAAGGACATTGCAGATGCATGTGTCTTCTCAAGGATACTTACGCAGCTGATTGTATATTAACTGCTGATAGAAGTTTAAGCTGTTGTTACAAAAAAAGCCTAAGGAGGCAGGCAAATGAGGCCATTTGGTTCCTATAGCCAAGCAGTCCCTTAGCCTCTCTTTCACAGAAATGTGTGTCAGAGTAATCATTCATCCGTTGCTCAGGGTCTACTGGTCAGCCACGACAGATCATGTAATTTTTCTCCTTTGATTCACAATTACAGTCACTTATATTGATAGTTTTTTTAATTTTAAATCATTTTTGAATTCTTTGAATTACCCAATTTGGTCATAGTTTTTATTAGTTTTTTTTTAAGTAAGGAGTTAAATTTAACTTACTAATATTTCATGTAAAACTATTTATATTTATATTTATATTATTATCTAGATCTATATTTATATTTATAATCTTTATCTTTATCATCTTTTTTCTACTAACCTTATTTGGGTTTTGGCATCCAAAAAATACAAGCTTTTATCAACTTAATTCTATTTTTTCTGTAAAAATTTGTAGAAGAATGATTTGTTCCTATAAAATTTGGTAGAACTCACTTATAACGGAATATAAACATGGACCTTTAAAATGAAGCATGCCTTTGATTATCTATTTTATTTTTTTGTGGCTATTGGTACATTTGTCTATTTCTTCTTGTACTAAATTTGGCATTTTATATTTTTACCAATTTTTGTCCATTCTTTGAGGTTTTTATTTTTATTTATGTAAATATTGATAAAATTCTTTTAAAAAACTCTCAATTATGCCACAGTATCTTATTTATGTTACTTCTCTTTTCCCCCTTGATAAGTCGTACTGGAGGTCTATTGTATTAGTATTTGAAACAATGTTTTGTTAATCATTTATAACATAGCCCTCAATTTTATGCAGGGCTCATGGATGCAAGACTATTTTCCAGCCTCTTTGAAATTAATGTGTTCAAGAACATGATTAAGTTTTTGCCAATCTATAATAATAAAAGCATAATATGCTAATTAGACTGGACAGCCAAACAACCTTCTGGAGATCATTCTGGACCTCCCTTCAGATGAAGCAACAGTGGAGGGGACCAATGCAGAGGTGGTTAGGAGCAATCAGGCAGGCAGGCAGAAGGGTTACGGGTGATGAGGCAGGCAAACAGAATGGTTAGGGACTATCAGGAAGGCAGGCAGGCCAGTGGTTAGGAGCCAGCGGTCCCAGATTGTGAGAGGGTGCAGGCTGGGCTAAGGGGACACCCCTCTATGCATGAATTTTGTCCACCAGGCCTCTAGTCATAATAATAAAAGGCCAAGAGGCAACATGACCAAAACACCAAACGACCGGTCACATGAGATGCATGGAGCACCTCTCCGGCCCTCCCCTGTGGTCCACAGGCTTCAATCACAGCAAGGCTGGCGGTCAGCGGGCAGATGGGTGAGGTGAGGTGGGTGCGGTGAGGCAGGTGCAGCTGTGAGCGTGGCTGCGAGCATAGCTGTGAGTGCAGAGGTGGGTGGGCAGGGCTGCGAGCGTGGTGGGAGGGGCACACACAGGTGTGTGGGGCTGCGTGATATTGTGCACTGGGCCTCTAGTCCACACTAATAAAAGACAAACATGCAAATTGACCGTACCTTTGCTATGCCTTAAGCCACACCCACCAGCCAATCAGAGTGACTATATGCAAATTAACCCAACAAAGATGGCGGCCGGCAGCCATGGAGCTGGAGCAAGCAGGAGGCTTGGTTGCCCCAATGATGGAGGAAGCCAAGCTTCCCAGCTGCCGCGGCCAGCTCTAAGCTCCACTTAAAGCAACAAAGTTTCAATTATAGAATGTAAATAAACCCCAGATACGTGCTTTCAGCCAGCCGTGGCCATGGAGCTGGAGCGAGCAGGAGTGGGTTGCCTCTGGCAATGGAGGAAGCCAAGCTTCCCTCCCGCCTGCCTTGGCAGGCTCTGAGCTCCTCTCAAGACTACAAAGTTTCAATTATAGAAGGTAAATAAATCCCAGAATAAAAAAAAAAAGAAAAAGAAAAAAAGGAGAGGCTGGGAGCTTCTGTTGCCGGGGGGGGGGGGGGGGGGGGGTGTTGGCCAGCCTGAAAAAGGCCCTCAGCCCCTCACCAGACTGGCCAGGCACCCCAGTGGGGACCCCCCACCCTAAAGGGGGTGTGGCCAGCCTGAAAACAGCCATCAGCCCCTCACCAAGGCTGGCCAGGCACCCCAGTGGGGACCCCCACCCTGAAGGGGGTGTGACCAGCCTGCAGTCATCAGCCCCCCACCCAGGCTGGCTAGGCACCCCAGTGGGAACCCCCACCCTGAAGGGGGTGTGACCAGCCTGCAAACACCCATCAGCCCTTCACCCAGGCTGGCTAGGCACCCCAGTGGGACCCCCACCCTGATCCGGGACACCCTTCAGGCAAACCAGCCAGCCCCCACCCATGCACCAGGCCTCTATCCTATATAATAAGAGCGTAATATGCAAACTGACCCTAACAGCAGAATGACTGGCAATGACTGGTCACTATGACACACACTGACCACCAGGGGGCAGACACTCAATGCAGGAGCTGCCCCCTGGTGGTCAGTGCGCTCCCACAAGGGGAGCTCTGCTCAGCCACAAGCCAGGCTGACGGCTGCCAGTACAGCGGTGGTGGTGGGAGCCTCTCCCTCCTCCTCAACAGCACTAAGGATGTCCAACTGCAGCTCAGGCCTGCTCCCCGCTGGCAAGTGGACATCCCCCAAGGGCTGCCGGGCTGCCAGAGGGATGTCTGACTGCCAGCTTGGGCCCAATCCCCCAGGGAGTGAGCCTAAGCCAGCAGGTGGACATCCTCCGAGGGGTCCCAGACTGCAAGAGGGCATAGGCAGGGCTGAGGGACTCCCCCCCTCCCCCCACCTGCCAAGTGCACAAATTTTTGTGCACCGGGCCTCTAGTCTATATATATAAAAGGCTAAGTGTCTGTCCATCCTACCAGTAGCTATGTTGCGCACTGACCACCAGGGGGCAGATGCTCAACACAGGAGCTGCCATGGTGCACACTGGCCATCCTATATAATAAAAGGCTAATATGCAAATTGTCCCCTCGGGAGTTTGACTGACCGGAAGTTTGACCTCTGGCTATGACATGCACTGACCATGCATGGGCAGCGCAAAATGAAGGAAGTTCCCGGCTGGCAGCTGGCAGCTGGCAGCTGGCAGCTGGGGAAAGGAAGGCCCCGATCAGCCCTGATCATTGGCCAGGGCTAGGGACATTACCCATGCATGAATTTCATGCACCAGGTCTCTAATTGAAAAATAAATGGCTTCATGGACCTGGCGCCAACAAACCAACACTTGGCTTTCCCCAGGTGGAACACAGGCCCCGCTACCACCCCAGAGCATCACTCCACCAAATTGCAGCCAATGCTGCTGAGACCCCATGGCAAAAAATGCAGCCCACAGCCCAGCCCAGCCTGGAAACGGTAGCTGTAGGTTCCAGGTAATGATGTCACATAGCAATGCCCAGTTTCCTCTCCCTAGCAACTAGCCTCCTTGGAGTTTTTTCAGCCCAGGAACACGACTTGCTTTATAGCCAGGTGCAAACATTTTACAGTTTAACCAAATGTCTGTGAAATGTTTTCCTGTGCCTCATCTCATTTGATCCTCACAGAAGTCCTGGAGTAGGTAGATAGGAGACTCGGTGGAATCCTATTTTCTTTTCATTAGCCGGAAAACAGAGATTTAGAAAGTTTAGCAACTTGACCCGACTGAAAAGAAGTAAGAAATGGTGGACCTTGAAAATGAATTCAGGTTTTCTCACTGCACAGAATATAGTCACACACTGCTGCAGTTAAATATTTCACCCTTTGTTCTCCCTGTGTGATCTACAATAATAATCTGCTTTGTGTTGATATTTACTGCTGTGTTGCTGACAATTACCTGAAAGAGAAGTTGGGGTGCTTCACTGGGCTGGAAAAAGTTTAGCTAAATCAGAAAGCAGGTCTAATTAAGCAAGTTCATTCTATATCTATAAAAGGCTAAGTTGACTTGCACATGCACGATACCTATAAAGCTCTTGCTGGCACCAGTTGCACGTGTGTGTTTCGATCTGTCATTGTCGATTGTGAATTTGGTTGACACTTCTATTTTAGAGAAAGGACAAATAGCAATATTAAAATATTTCATCTAATTAATTTCCTTTCAGTGGGCACAAATCCGTGCACAAGGACACTAGTGAGATATTAGAGGAAATGATGTGTCACAAAATTTGTATTCTCTCCTTTTTGAACCTAAATATTTTAATATGAATTTATTTATGACAATATTCAACCAGTCTACTTCTTGCTTATTTTTGTCTAACTGATATCTGTGTGACACCTTTCAAAATAGATGTGTGACACCCTTCAACTATAATTGTTTATTTCTGCCTGTAATTATTTCGGTTGTCAATTTTTATATTTTGGGATTATATCTTTAGGTGTCTACTGTATATTAGTATAATATTTTCTTTGTTTTTTAGCAGTATAATATCCACTGTTTCCTTTCATGTTATTTTGCACCTTAAATTTTGTTTTATTCAATATTAAAATGACTTCTCTGTATTTTGTATTTGTCTGCTACTTTTTGTTTATTTTCAATATTTATGAATTTCTTTTAAAAATATATCCACTTACTGGGTGGATATAGAATGATATTCTGAATATCATTTAACAATATATGGCCAACATATGCAGAATTTTAAAAATCCAATATTAGGGTTTCTGTCTTATAATTAGTGAGTTACCCATATTTACATATTTAATTTTTATTGAAGTTCAATATACATACTGCATTGTATTTGTTAAAATACAGAGCTCAAAGACTTTCCATAAAAAGAAATCAAGCCTTTGAACCCTCCCGTCTATTATCAGAACCTCTGAAGTCTCCCTGTGCCCCATGCAGTTACTACTCCCCAAAGGAGGGCACGCTTGACTTTTAAGAGCATAGATTAATTTGGTTTACTTTCATACTTTACATAAATGTAACTGACTTCCTTCGCTTATGTTATGTTTGTGAGATCAGTCTATATTGTGTGAAGATGCTGATGAGTTTGTGCTCATTACACTATAGAATCCATTTGAATGATTTCCTGGGTTTTGTTATTGCCAATTGGGCTGCTATGACAAGTTTACAGTGCATGTCTGGTGGTGCACGCATGTTTCCCCGTATACATTTCTCTTGGGTATACAACTAGAAGCGGGAGTGCTGGATCGTTGTGTGTGTGTATGCTTAACCTTAGTGGAGACTGCCAAACATTGTTTAGTAGTATCTGAAGAATCTGGTAGCTCTACATTTAAAAAAATATATATTTTATTGATTTTTTACAGAGAGGAAGGGAGAGGGATAGAGAGTTGGAAACATCGATGAGAGAGAAACATCGATCAGCTGCCTCCAGCACACTCCCTACTGGGGATGTGCCCACAACCAAGGTACATGCCCTTGACCAGAATCGAACCTGGGACCCTTGAGTCTGCAGGCTGACACTCTATCCACTGAGCCAAACCGGTTAGGGCTAGCTCTACATTTTTACTAACTATTGGCATTTTCTGTTTTTATCATTTTAACTATTTTGGTGGGTATGTAGTGGAATTGTATTGATATTTTGATTTGTATTTCTCTGCTAACACATGTAACTGAGCGCCTATTCATATATTTCTTACTATTGACATAGCCTTTGTTTGGTGAAGTGCCTCCTCCAGTCTTCTGCCCATTTTTCTATTGAGAATTGTCTTGTGTCATAGAAACACGAAGACCTAAAAATGAGGGCTGGTCAAATACATGTATTATCAATATCTTCTTCCATTTTATAAGTTGTATTTTCACTCTGTTATTTATGTCTTTTGCTGCACAGTTTTTAATTTCAATGAAGTATAATTTATCAATTTTTACTATTATAATTTTTGTCTTAAGAAATTTTTGTTTATGCTTAAATCACAATGATATTTTCCCACTTACTTATTTCATAATTATTTTATGTTATAATTTATTTCCACCGTATTCTTTTACTCTCCTTTCACTCTACTTTTTGTTGTTGTTTATTGTTTTTCTCCTTTACAAAACTGATTTTTCTTCTGTTTGTTTAAATTTTAAACAGTCGAAGTTTGTTATTCTTATATCTATCCCTAACCTCTCATGATCCATTCCTATGATTTTCTCCCCATAAATTTCTTGAGCTCACCAATACCTCTGTCTTCCTTGCAATAGGCTTTGGCATGTGCTTACTTCCACCTGACGTGCTCCCAGTCTTTATGTTCATCCCACTTCCCACTGCACGTTAGAATATCTAGAATTCTATTTCTGAAAATGTCTGCTTGTGTGTATATCCAGAATTATTTCAAAAATCAAAAGAGAAAGTAAAGAATGGAAAAAGAAGCAATGTAAGAAAAGAAATATATTTCCTTTATTCTTTGGATAATTCCACATTTGAGTAATAGACTTAAAAACATTCTTTAACACTAACTTCCATTATCTTTCATTGGCTTTTTAGATTTCTCTATTTGCTGGTGTATTTCTTGTGAGTGTTTTGAAAGAGATTCTGAAGTTTTGCATGACTGAGAATATTTTTGTCTTTGCATTTAAATGGGTTTAGCTGGATATAAAATTCTTGGTTTAAAGTTTCTTTTATTCATACTCCATTTTATGATTACTTCCATTGTATCTGTTGAGATATTGGATATAACCTGATATTTTTCCTTTGTCAGTGATGTATATTCTCTCTCTTGAAGCTCTTAGAAAATTTTCTTTTTCTATGACGTTATTCAATTTCAATAAAATATACTTAAATAAAATATACTGCCCCACCTGAATATATGCTTCTTAACATTCCTGAGCCATTTCAGTCTGAAATCATTAATCTTTAATTCTGAGAAACTTAATTTATTATTTCTCCAGATATTCCTTTTCATTTTTCTCTTCTTTCAGTATTCCAATTATATTGATGCTGACACTTTTACTTCTGCCCTCTGAGCTTCTAAACATTTATTTATTATTCTTTTTCTTCTTTATGCTGTTTTCAGAGGGAGTTACTAAACCTTTTAAAATCACACTAATTAATTTTTATGCTATGTTTTTCTTCTGTTCATGTCCTCTATGGTGTTCCTCCTTACTTACATACTTTTATACCCAGTGACTCCATTTTTCCCCCCATTACTGATTGTTTCTGTTTTCCACTAGCCTCTCTTACTTCTCTGGGTATATTTTTTTATGCTTATGTTAAATTATTGTGTGGTGTATGTTTTTTTTTTCTGCTCCATTAACTCTAATTCCTCTGTCATCATATGGTTGGCTTTTCTACTTTTCATATTTAGCACTTGTGCTTTTCAGATGTCTTGTTACTTTTCCCTGTGAACTCGTATTATTTTAGGATGATCTGTTGCCTTGGTTAGTGATATAGACTGAACATCAGCAAAATCCCAGCTCCAATTGTGCTGTACTAAGAGGGCTGGGTCGTGATGGGTGGAGATTCCTCTGGCTTTAGGTTCTGGGTTCAAGCACTGCTTATTTGCATGCTTCCTCTGCTCCTAAACCGTAAAGCTTTGGAGTCCTCATGGGACTGCTCGGTAATTTGGCCCTCCTCTCAGTTCCAGATACAGCTGGCTTCCGTGCTGTAGGCATATGTGTATTGAGAGTGGAGAAGGGGCGGAGGCAGTGTTGGAACGTGCTCAGGGGTAGGCCAATCAACATCCACGTGTCATTGGTCAGTTCCCTCCGGTGCTGCCATGATGATAATGCACCAACTCCAGCTGGCCTGCTGTATTTTTGCTTCATCCAGGCGATTCAAGTGAGGGAAGGTCAAGTAGAGAGCTCTCCCTGATCCTGAGCCTGGGGTGTGGTGCCTGGCTGCCACTTTCCACCGCACATGTTGAGACTCAACCACCTTCTGTCTCCACACGATTTCTCACAATTGTCAGTGTAGCCCTTGGGGATTCACCAGTTTTCTTCTGTGAGGCCCTGTGCTGGTCCCCAGGGGCCTTATGCTAATGCATGAGGGAATGTGTGGGAAGTCCCCACTTATTTAAGCCACCCCTTGTATCTGTCAGTATAGATTTGTAGTATTCATTTTATAGGCCACTCACAATTGGGTTCACTTTTTGTAAATCAACATCACAAAAAAGTACATCAACCACTTACACTTATAGTAACAATGCACCGATCATTGTTTTAGGAGGAACATATGCACGTATTCACTTACTCCTCATAACAACCCTATGAGTACATTTTTATTTCTCTTTTAAAAATAAAGAAACTAAGAAGCAGAGAGGTTAAGTTTGGGTCAAGACCATCTGGCCCCCAACTCTATGTTCTTAATCACTACATTATAACTGACTCTAAATTTCTTTTTAACAAGCCTGACTCAACCCCAACACTATTTCTCTCTCCAACGTTTTTGTCTGCTTTAGTAAGCAATACCCTGGTCGGGTATTTCCCAAGCAGTTAGATTTGGGGATTTGTTTGGGTAAGAAGAGATTTTTCATGTAGGTCCATTTTTAGAATCTTTATTTAGATTATAACATTTGTTAATACAAAGGAAATTAATATTTGTACTAAATTCTTGTGGTTCTGGGCAGAATCCCATCTGTGAACTGGGAATTAGTAAATGACGCAAGCCTCGTTTCCTAGGCAGAGAAGCCAGGGAAGGTTGTAATCCTCCTGGCAAGGTGGGTAGAATGTGAGACCTCCCATCATCTGCAGCCTTCTCTTAGAAGCTGCCTGACGCCCAGATAACAGACAATCCATCACCCAAGGTTGAAGTCAAGACACAGGGCATCTGCATGGTTTGCATTTTTGCTGGTCTTCAAATTTGATGAATGCTAACTTTTGCAACCTTCTAAGAGATATGGGCTAAGAATGAAGTTCCTCTTTTCAATAGTGTGGGAAATATTGCGTACACCAGAGTTCCCTATTTCTCACACAGCCTGCAGGTGGCGACGCGTGGAAGAAATTAAATGCCCACCGGGAGGAAGATGCTCTGTCCCCCAAGCTCCCCTTGAAGTGGGCTCTTAGCAGCCATGCTAGGTTTCTCTGGCTGGAGCCCGAGCCAAAGGAGCTTTGAGCTGTTGAACTTGGCGTTAGTCCATGGCTTCCCCAAAGTCACATTAACGACCGCCCCGGTCCTCAGCTCCCACGAAGCACTGGGAAAAAATTGAAAATGAAAGTTGCTTTTGGGTTTTGCTGCTTTCATTATTTCAGGATTAATTACTTTAATAATGAAATTTGCATTAGTACCTTAATGGACTTTATACTTTTTATCATGACCTGGACATATTTGAGAAAATTTAGAATCACAATATTATTCTTGGGTCAGCAACAGAACTGTGTACAGTTACGCAGAGATAAGGAAAGAAATTAAGCCATATGTAAAGGCATAAGTATAACTTTTATAATGAGGAAATAATAGTGAAACAACACCACATATATATGTATTTATGGTGAGACCGGATCACATTTATCTATGTGATTCCCTGTGGCCTGCCCCTAAATGCCCACATTTCTTTCCTTTGCCTTCTTACTTCTGCTAACCACAGCCCAAGGCTGCACTGTCAAACAGCGGCATTTCTTACACACTTGAGTTCGTGGCTTGGCAGGTGTCAAAAAGGAGAACAGACACCTGGGCCCCACATCTGTGGGGAGCGCTGGGGCCCCCGGGGCGCCCCTCGGGTCTGTGCGCTTGGAGGGGAAGTCCCGTCTCTGTCTGCAGTGTCTCCTGGAAAGTTCGCCTTCCTCCTGGGAGCGCCAGCCTGACCCTGTGCCCCTGCGGCATCAGTGTGGGCATCGCCCAGTGCGCACACGCCCGTGCATCACACCCTCCAGTGTCAGTGCAGTAGATGTCTCCCTCCCACTTACTGGGTGGATATAGAAGCACATATATTTCTATGTCATAAGTCCGTTTTCTAAGTATTTTTATAACCGCATTTCAGTATTAGCTGGCTTCTTCTATAATCCCTATACTTTATTTGAGGAATTTAAAATGTTATTCTGAGACGTGGGCCGGTGATGGCAGCTTTCTGACCTGCCCAAGGCGGGGACTGACCCCTGCAGGAGCTGGGCACCAGGCCCAGCAGCTTTGCCCACATCCTCGTCCTCCCTCTACCTGCCCCCCCGAGGCCTGGGTCTCTGGGCAGGAATCTGCACCCAGCTGTGTTTCCGTCTTGTGCTGTGTGTGTGTGTGTGGGGGGGGGGGGGTGGGGGGGGGGTGGGCGGGTTACAGGAGGCAAACCAGCGCCCAACATGTCCCAGTGGCCCTCACCGTGGGCCACAGCCCTCCACCCTGGGCAGAGGCCGGGTCGGGCCTTCCGGCAGCCCTGCCCACAGACAGGCTGGGGAGGAACTAAGCAGCGTGGGGCGTGGCAGTGGCTTCCTCCCCTTTCCGACCCGTGGGCTTGGCTGTGGTCCCCAGGAGCTCAGGCCACACAGCCTGCCGGCCGCTCTGCAGGGCCGGGAGCAGCCAGCATGGGCTGGGCGGCCGGTCTTCTGAGGTCCCTCCTCCTCCTCCTGGGTAAGTGGGGGGTGCGGTGAGGGGGTGTTACTCTGCTGGGGGTGGGTGGTGAGGGACTGGGTGAGCATTTGCCCACTGGGGCTCGGTCCCTGAAGCATGGCTGTGTCCCTGTGCTCACTTTGATCGACAGTGAGCATTGCTCTTGTCTGGTTCACTCCAGCTGCAGCTTACAAATGCTCCCGGGCCTGGGAGAACCGGAAAGGGTGATGTAGCAGGAAGAGCTCTGGGCTTGGGACCCAGGCACCTCTGGCTGTGACTGTGATGGCTCCATTGCCCACAGAGCAAACCTCAGGCCCGCTGAGCATCAGTTTCTGAGCCAATAGAGTGGGTGATAATGTTTATCTTTCAGGATAGTGTGCACATTAAGTTCAACTTAATCAAGTCAAATCAAAACAATTCCACAAGATGAGAAAATGCAGGCCCGTGGATGCCCCTCCACAGCTGGTGGGAGCGTCTGTCAGGGAGGGAAGTGGCCGCCTTATGCGGAGGCACCTTTGTTTCTTACCCTCTAACCCTGTGCATCAAAGAAGGACCAGGGCAGAGGCAGAGGCCAGTGAGAAGCGCAGCCAGATGTGGGGGGAGAAGCAGATGGCCAGCGACACAGGAAGAAACCGAGAGAGGCAGAGGGAAGGCACAGAGGGACGGCAGAAATGTGCTAGAGGGAGGCAGGCAGAGGAGGCCAGAGCCACGCAACTTGGCAAAACCCCCTTTGCCAGCAACTGCTCTCTCTCGAAAAGGCAGCGGGCGCCTCTTGTAGACAAGGGGCTCTTTCCCAGAGCTCGCCCTGGGCCAAGACTCAGAGGCCAGCAGGCGGCCTAACGTTACTCACACGGCGGGCCTCTGAGGCCCGCAGCAAGCCCAGCAGAAAACTGCAGACAGACAGCCACAGCATCCACCACTTTACACGTGGGGACACTCCCTGACAGTGGCAACGAGGCACGGGAGGCCCAGCGAGCAAGACCAGGGCCTGCAGGGCAGCTCGTGCCCAGTGCGCTCAGTAAAGTGGCAGAAGGTGGCAGAAGTTCTAACCCTGCTTCTGCTTTTGACCTATTTAGATCGTCTGTCCTGCGGGAAAAGGAAGTTAAGTTTAAGAAGCCCGACCCCAAACTGTGCAGATTATACAAAGAATTACCAACCAATAGTAAGCCTTTCCAGTGCTCGAGCTCACCAATAAGGAAAGAAGCAAGCACACCTGAGGTCTCCTAGTGCCTCCCTGGCCTGCGGGACTGCTGCCTCCGTTAGACGCTGCATGCGCTCACTCAGTGCCCACAGCAGCCGGGGAGCAGGTCCCGCTTTTGCCTGCATTCTACGGGGGAGGCTGTTAGGACGTGGCCACGGTGTCCCAGCTAGTGGTGCTTTCAGAACTCCGAGTAGAGAAGTGGTTAGGAGTGAGCCTCTGCCCTAACCCCCTGAGCATCCACCCTTGCTGAACTCAGCAGCTCAGAGAGGGGCAGGTTGCTCATCTCCGTGGGTGCATTTCCTCTCTGTGACTTGGGGATGCTAACAGCACCCCTCCCAGGGCTGGGCTGGGAATTCGCTCTGTCTCGCGTGCTGAGCACCCAGCCTGCAGCCAGCATCTGACACGAGCTGCACACTCACCACCGGATTCTCAGGGAACTCATTGATCCAACCTTCCCAGAGGCAATTTGGCAATAAACCAGAAATCCCAACTTCAGGGCTTATCTTAATGAAATAATAGGGCGAAGCTCCCCAAATATTTAATAGACTCTCACCCAGCATTGCTGACCACGGTGAAAAGCAGAAACAGCCATATCGGCAGGAATCTGGCTCACGCCCTATGCTCTGTGGTTTCAAACACCCAGGGTGTTTGGTGAAAGACACACCCAGGCCTGAAGCCGACAGAGGGGGAGTGACACGGCCGCAGATCAGCAGTCACGATGGTGCGATTAGATTTTGTGATTGTTTGCTCACCTAACCAAAACCTGACTGCAAATGGTGAATAGTATCCTTTATTCTTCTTAGAAAATAGGATGACCAGGCATTTTTTTTTTTTTTTAGTTTCTCTGTGTTGGAATTTTTCATAATGATCATATCCTACCTAATAATAGAGAAACATGGTAATTAACCGTAACTTCGCTACCCTTCCCATTGGCTAATCAGCGAGATATGCAAACTAACTGCCAATCAAGATGGCGGCCGGCAGCCAGGCAGCTGAAGCGAACATGAGACTTGCTTCCTCCAGTGACGGAGGAAGCCAACATTCCCCGCCTGCCTTGCCCTGCTCTAAGCTACACTCTAAGCAACAAAGTTGCAATTATAAAAGCTAAACAAGCTCCAGATACCTGCTTTCAGCCAGCTGCAGCCTCAGAGCTGGAGCCGGCTCTCAGCTCCAGTGACAGCTATAGAAGGTAAATAAATCCCAGAATAAAATAAAAAGAAAAAAAGGAGAGGCTAGGAGCTTCAGTTGCCCGCCAGCCTGAAAACGACCCTTAGCCCCTCACCCAGGCTGGCCAGGCACCCAAGGGGGACCCCCACCCTGTTCCGGGACACCATTCAGGGCAAACCAGCCAGCCCCCACCCATGCACCAGGCCTCTATCCTATATAGCAGAGGTCCTCAAACTTTTTAAACTGGGGGCCAGATCACAGTTCCTCAGACATTCCACACATGCACATTGCGGGCCCTGGATGAGTCGGCTGCTAAGCAGGACAGGCAGCGGCGGCAAAAACACCCGGTGGGCCGGATAAATGTTTTCGGCGGGCTGCATGTGGCCTGCGGTCCGTAGTTTGAGGACCCCTGCTATATAGTAAAAGGGTAATATGCAAACTGACCCTAACAGCAGAAAGACTGGGAATGACTGGTCACTCTGACACACACTGACCACCAGGGGGCAGACTCTCAATGCAGGAGCTGCCCTCTGGTGGTCAGGGCGCTCTCACATGGGTGGAGCTCTGCTCAGCCACAAGCCAGGCTGATGGCTGCCAGTACAGCAATGGTGGTGGGAGCCTCTCCTGCCTCCTCAGCAGCACTAAGGATGTCCGACTGCAGTTTAGGCCTGCTCCCTGCTGGCAAGTGGACATCCCCCGAAGGCTGCTGGGCTGCCAGAGGGATGTCTGATTGCCATCCTGGCCCAATCCTCCGGGGAGCAGGCCTAAGCCAGCAAGTGGTCACCCCCGAGGGGTCCCAGACTGCGAAAGGGCACAGGCTGGGCTGAGGGACCCCCCACCCCTGAGTGCACAAATTTTTGTGCACCGGGCCTCTAGTATATTCATAATTCCAATAAATAAATTTCTGTGAACAAAAAAAGTATAACATGGCAGCCTATTGAAAGCAGCAAGGAGAAGGGTTTTCCCTTAATGGGCTGGGGGAGGGCCCTAGGGGGTTACCCAGTACAACTTACTAATGAGTGACCTGGGAGGCCAGGTGCCCAGCCGGTCCCTCGGGGGCAAAGTGAGGGTGGGTAAGAGGCCTCAGGGACCCGAGAGAGGAGCATCTCTGCCTGTCACCCCAGTGACATCAGGCTCACAGGGGACCCCCCACAGTAATGGGAGAGTTTAGAAAAAAACGGATTTTGAATATCCTAAAAGTATTTTTTGTTATTAATCCTCACCTGCAGATATTTTTTCTATTGATTTTTAGAGAGAGTGGAAGGAAGAGAGGAGGGGGAGAGGGAGAGAGAGAGAAACATCAATGTGAGAGAGACTCATCGATTTGCCTTGACTGGGAATTGAACCTGTGTCTCTGTAACACAGGCCAGGATTAAAAATATTTTAAAAAACTGATCAATATAATAAACATTCATGGACCTGACATCATGAATTAACACATTTAAAACTTTGGTTGTTTTAAAGGTAAATGTATTTAAAAGTATCTAGATGATAAGTTGACATATTCAGCAAAGAAACCACATCAGAGATGGAGTTGAAGCCTTTTGGCTCCCTCTTCTGTCTTGCGCCCTTCCCTCCCCCCCCTGCCCACCCTCTCCGCCACACCTGGGTTTGGCTGTACTTCCTTCCTGTGCCACATTCTAGGTCAGCGGTTCTCAACCTGTGGGGCGCGACCCTTTCACAGGGGTCGCCTAACACCATACTGCATATCAGATATTTACATTACGATTCATAACAGTAGCAACATTACAGTTATGAAGTAGCAATGAAAATAATTTTATGGTTGGGTCACAACATGAGGAACTGTATTTAAAGGGCCAGAAGGTTGAGAATCTAGGTGGTAAAGACGTGACCTGGGTCCTGGGTGCACGCAGCACAGTCCACACGTGGCAGCGCCCACCGCATCTGACCACATGAACCTGACGTACTCGTGCAGCTGCCTGTGCTGTTGGTCCCGACACTGCATGTGGCTTCGTTGTCCTTTCTGGTGCAAGTGGGGCTGAGTGGTTCCTCGCTTTCCATGACTGCGCTGCTGCCGCCACCGGCCCCCCTGGTCCCGCCCCCAGGCCTGGGGTGCAGTGTGTGCCAGGAGGCGCACCTGGGAGAGGAGATGCCGAGTCACGGTGTGCACGGCTCCCGTTATTGGTTTTGCCAAATCGCTTCCCACCGGGAGGGCTGGGCTCTCTGTACCCCACAGATGCAGGCATACTTGGTGTGATCAGACTTCTCATGCTTTGCCAGTGGGGGGATTGTAAAATGTTATTGCCAAGTGTTCAGGTTATGTGTTCCTGATTACTAATGAGAAGAACCATTTTCCTATATTTACCACACAGTTAGGTTCCTTTTCTGTATATTTCATTTTAGTTTTATTTGGTTATTGGTCTTCTGTGTATTTTTTCTGGATATTAATTATTTGTCTGTGCCATGTGTTGCAAATATTTGCAAATATCTTCTCTCAGTATGTTGTTTATCTTTCATCTTTGTGGCATCCTTTGCTCTGCAGAAGTCTCTAAATGTGATATAATCAAATCTATGAGAGAGAGAGAGAGAGAGAGAGAGAGAAAGAGAACTTTCTTTCTGAGCCATTTGAAAGTTAAGTTGCACACAACATGTTTGTGTGTGTGTGTGTGTGTTTTATTTTAACTCCTAAAAGCATTCATGTGTATTTCTCTAGAGGTAATCTCTTATATAACCACAGCACAGCGATCAGCTTCAGGAAATTTAACAGCGACAAATGCTGTTACATAACCTGCCATGGCCCCGGCTGACCCACGGCGCCCTTGCAGCTTTCACTGCGCCTGAGCCAAAGCCGGCGGAGGCTGGGCACCGCGAGCAGCCACGCCCGTCGCCTTCTGTGACCTCACATCTCAGCCTTGGCTCTTTCATGACATTGGCATTTTAGACCTTCCCTCCCTTTCTTTCACAGGACATTTTTCATAGAATCTTTGGGGCCTGCACGATATCCTAATGGTTAGATTCCGGTTTCCCTTTCCCACCCGAGAACGCACACTGCCCTGTGCCCTGCAGCGTCACAGTGGAGCCACAGGACACCAGCCTGCTTTGGGCATAATGACAGAGACTTACAGCTAGGTTTTGGATTGTGCTTGTCACAATGCTAAATAAATTATGTGCAATTTAACCATCAACCGATCAATATTTTTAAAGTTTGCTAAAATATTGCTCTAAGAATAGCTATTGAAAACAACTGATACAATTTTTAGACATTTTATTAGAGGTTTGCAACTTCCTTTTTATTTTTATTTTTTAAAATATATTTTTATTGATTTCAGAGAGGAAGGGAGAGGGCTAGAGAGATAGAAACATCAATGATGGGAGAGAATCATTGATTGGCTGCCTCTTGCACACCCCACACTGGGGATCGAACCCACAACCTGGGCATGTGCCCTGAGGGGGAATAGAACCTTGACCTCCTGGTTCATAGGTCGACGCTCAGCCACTGAGCCACATGGGCTGGGCCGCACCTTCCTTTTACGAAGCTGGCGTGTAATATATTTCTATGGACTCTAATTCCAACCCAAATGCCAGCCATCTGTCTCCATTTTAATCCCGTTGGAAAGCACCCACTGAAATCTATGCATTACTATAATCACGTTAATAAAAGAAATACAATATCACTTTAATTATGTTCCAGTTGCCTAAAACATCCTTCATTAAAGGAGCCAGAGTTATTGAAGAGAACAGCCTTTTCCCTCACCTTAATTTATAATGAAAAGATGGCAGAGGCAGGGTACAGAGAATTAAATTCGTTTTTATCTTACAAGTCAAAGTCATCACTCTATTCCTTGGCTCAGAGTCCCTGAGATCTTTGTAAAAATCTTTCCTGACAGCTTTCCCCGGCTCCAGGCTCCTGCCAAGAGGATGGCTCAGATGGTGTGCGGATTCCAGTGAGAGAGAGCTCTTGATGAATTGTTTCTTTTTCCGTGTAACAAATCACCGCAGTGTAACACAGGAAACGCATACCCCAGGCCTCTCAGAGAGTCAGCCCGGGGAAAGGGAGACGCTGGGCCCCAGGAAGCGAGAGAGATTTCCTGATACGGGGAGCCTTTTCGTCATGGCTTTGCTCATTTTCTAACTGGATTGCTTGTGAGTTGTTTTGTGTTGTCTTTTTTTAAATACCGAATTTTAAGAGTTCTTAATATATTCCACATGAGTCCTTAATCAGATATATGATCTGCAAATATGTCCTCCCAGTCCCTTAGCTTGTCTTTCATTCTCTTCACAGGGTCTTTCACAGCAAAAATGTTTCATTTTAATTAAGTCTAATTTACTGATTTTTTTTATGGATCATGCTTTTGATATCATGTCTGAGAAGTTTTCACCAAGCTCCAAGTCATCGAGATTTTATCTTACATTTTCTTCTAACAGTGATATAGTTTTATACTTTTCATTTAAATCTCTTACCCACTTTAAGTTCCTTTGTGAATTTGGGTCAAGATACTATTCCCCATAAACACCCAGCTGCTCCAGCATGCTGGGCTGAAAGCCCACCTTCCTCGATTGAACTGATGTTGCTCCCTGGGCAAAAACCAGGTGGTCATACTTGTGTGGGTGATTTCTGAGTTACCCTTTCCTTTTCATTTATGTACTAGAGGCCCAGTGCATGGATTCATACACCAGTGGGGTCCCTCGGCCTGGCCTGTGCCCTCTTGATTCCGGAACCCCTCAGGGAATGTCAGACTGCCAGTTTCGGCCTGATCCCTGCAGGCCAGTGCACGTCACAGGTACCGGTTGAACAGTGAAATACTCAAATGGTCCTTAAGGCTTTTATATATATATTTAGACTAGAATCCTGGTGCACAAATTCGTGCACTGGTTGGGTTCCTCGGCCTGGCTGGCGATTAGAGCTGATTGGGACTGGCCGGCCAGGGAGAGGGACTGCAGGAGGTTGGCTGGCTGCAGGAGGTTGGCTGTGGGAGTGCACTGACCACCAGGGGGCAGCTCCTATGTTGAGCATCTGACCCCTGGTGGTCAGTGCATGTTATAACTACCGGCCGGTTATCTGGTCTGGTTGTCCGGTTGTAGCAATCATTTAGGCAATCATATATATATATATACACACACACATACTAGAGGCCTGGTGCACAAAATTTGTACACAGAGGGGGTGTTTCCTCAGCCCAGCCTGCACCCAATCCAATTGGGGATGCCTCGGGGGATGTCAGACCACAGGGATCGGGCCTAAACCGGCAGTGGGACACCCGTCTCACAATCTGGGACCGCTGGATCCTAACTACTCACCTGCCTACCTACCTGATTGTCCCTAACCTCTCTGCCTGCCTGCCTGATAGCCCCCAACTGCCCTCCCCTGCTATCCTGATCTCTCCCCCAACAGCCCTTCCCTGCCAGCATGAGCTCACCCATAACTGCTCTCCCCTGCCAACCTGATTGCCCCTAACTGCCCTCTCCTGCCAGTCTGATCTTGCCTCCAACTGCCCTCCTCTGCTGGCCAATTTGGTTCTGATTGGTCAGTTTCTATGCCAGTCAGCATCAAAAGCTCCACCTCCTACACAGCTATTGGCTCCTCACAGTTGACCCAGATTTGGTTCTGATTGGTCAATTTCTATGCCAGTCAGTGTCTCTGGGCCTATCAACGGGGCCTGATTAGAAAGGCGGGGCTAATCAGCAGCCCCTGTGGAGGCCTGGAGAGAAATGGAGGCAGGGCTGTTGGCCAGACCTGGAGAGAAAGAGAGGCAAGTTCTGATCAATGGCTGCCACAGAGGCTTCAGATCAGACCCTGCCTCTCTGTCTGCAGGCCTCTCTCTGGGCCTGATCCACAGCCCTCTAGGCAGTCAGTGCTGGGTCTGCATCGCCCCAGTCAGTGCTGGGTCGCCAGCACTGACTTCTGGTCTGATCCAACCTTCAGTATTATGGCCCTGGCTCTTTATTATATAGATGTGTCTGGTACTTTGCCAATAACACACAGTCTTGATTTCTGTAGGTATATGTATTTTAAGATGGGAGAGTAACTCCTACATTATTCTTCTTTTAAAAAAAGTTTTTAACGATCCTAGTTTCTTTACCCTTCAATAATCTTATCTATAACAACAAAAATTTTGCTTGGATTTTGATAGAATTACATTAATTCTTTATCAATTTGGGTATAGTTGACATATTTGCCATACTGAGTTTCCATGAATTTCATAAATATTTCCATTTAAGTTTTTTTTATTTCTCTTATCAGCCTTGTAGAGTTTTTCATATGAAACCAGTACATGTATTATCAGACTTGCACCCAAGCATCTCTAAGTGATTATGAATTGTGTTGTATTTACATTTTCTCTCTCTGTGTGTAATTGTTAGTACACAGAAGTGCAATCGAAGTGCGTGTTAGTCTTGTACCCTGCCTCCTGCTGAACTCACTTGTAGTTCTAAGAGTTACTTTTTAGATGTCTTGGGATTTTCTACATAGACCATGGTGTCATCTGCACCTAGGACAGTGGTGTCTCCCTTTCAAACTGGTTCTAGTATTAGACCTTTTATTTCCTTTTCTTCACTTATTGGGTTGGCAGGACCTTCCCGTACTACGCTGAAGAGGCATGGTGATGGCTGATATCTTTGCCTTATCCTTGAACTTAGTGAGAAATCATCTTGGTTCTCACTATTAAGTATGATGCCAGCTATGGTTTGTGTTTTGCTTTTTTAGAAGTTGAAGAAGTTTTCCTCTGTTTGTAGTTTTCTGAGAGTTTTTGTTATGAATGGTGTGGAATTCTGTCAAATGCCTTTTCTGCCTCACTGAATATGACTATGTGATGTTTACCTTGTTTAGCTGGTTACTAGGGTGGATTACTTTCATAGGTTCTTGATATCGAACAGGTCTTGCATCCCTGAATAGACTCCATTGGTCACATGTATAATTCTTTTATCATGTTGACTTCTATTTGAAAACATTTTGGTAAGGGTTTTGGATCTATATTCCTGAGAGACAGTGGTCTGCAGTTTTGTTTTTTGCATTGTTTTTATCTGGTTTTAAGGTCACGATAATGCTGTCGTCATAAAATGAATGATGGAGTGTTCCTTCTTCTGTTTTCTGGATGGGATTGTAGAGTGTTGGTGCTAATTTTTCTTTAAACATTTGTTAGAATTCTCCCATAAAATGCTCTAGGGCTGTAGATTTCCTTTGGGGGAGTTTGTAGATTATGAATTCAATGTCCCAAATTTCATATTGGGTGGGTTACTATAACTTGTAATTTTTTCTTTTCTTTTTTAAAATCCTCATACAATGATATGTTTTTTAATTGATTTTGTAGAGAGGAAAGGGGAGAGAGAAACATCGATGTAAGAGAGAAACATCGAGACATCGATTGGTTGCCTCCCATATGCACTGGGGCCAGGGATGGAGCCCACAACCTAGGTATATGCCCTGACTGGGAATCGAACCTGCAACCCTTTGGTGTACCAGATGACCCTCCACCCAGCCAGGGCTGTGATAGTTTGGATTTTTTGAGGAATTTTATGTAAGTCATCAGGTTTTTATGTATATAGAGTTGTTCGTGGTAGTTCCTTATTTCCATTTCTGAGGTCTGCAGGGTCTGTGGTGAAATCTCTGCTTCATTCTGACCTTGGTAATTGATGTCTTCTCTCTTTTTCCCCTGTTAATCTTGCCACATGTCTGTCACTTTGATTAATCTTTTCAAAGGACCAGTATTTTGTTTCACTGGTTTTCTGTATTATTTTTGCTTTCAATTGCATTGATTTCTGCTCTTGTTTTATTACTTCCTCCTGCTTGCTCTGGCTTTATTTTGATATTCTTCTGGTTTCTTCAAGTGGAATATTAGATTATTAATTTAAGATTTTCCTTTTTTCTAATGTAAAAAATGGCATTCAGGGCTATAAATTGCCCTCTCAGCACTGCATTAGCTGTGTCTCACAAAGTTGATACGTGTGTTTTCATTGTCCTTAGTTAATAAATCTTTTGATTTCTCTTGGGACTTCTTTGACCCATGAATTATTTAGGAGTATTGTTAGTTTCCCAGTGTTTGGAAAATTTCATGTAATCGTTCTATTATTTATTTCCAGTTCAATCAATTGTGATCAGAGAACACACTTTGTATGATTTAAGTTCTTCCAAATTTGTTCAGGTTTGACCTGTAGTATTGTCTCTCTTAATATATCTTACAGGAGTGTTTACAGGGAATGTGTTTTCTGCTAGTGTTGGGTCCTGTTGTTTGATAGGGTGGTTGAATTTTTTAATACAGTGGAACCTTGGTTCTTGAATGTAATTCATTCAGAAGGCTGTTGGAGAAGCGATTTGTTTGAAAACTGAATCATTTTTCCCCCATTAGAAATAATGTAAATTGAATTAATTCTTCCCAGACCCCTATATGACTCCCTGTTTCAACCTTTCTTATACACAGTGCATGTCTAATGTACTCTTTAATCTATAAACAAATACTTCTTTTCTTAAATGTATCGAACTACCCCCTCCTAGTCTTAGAGGGGTCACTTCCAGCACTGGTTCTAGGGGTGTCTCTCTGGAGGTCAGTATTCAGCATCTTCGCTTTTTCACATTTCATTCCTCTAAATCAGTGGTTCTCAACCTGTGGGTCGCGACCCCTTTGGCGGTCGAACGACCCTTTCACAGGGGTCGCCTAAGACCATCCTGCATATCAGATATTTACATTACGATTCATAACAGTAGCAACATTACAGTTATGAAGTAGCAACGAAAATAATTTTATGGTGGGGTCACAACATGAGGAACTTCATTTAAAGGGCCAGAAGGTTGAGAACCACTGCTCTAAATGCTGTCACCAGCTAACTGCCCCAGGAGGTGAAGGCAGGAGGGGCGCCTGGCAGAGTGCCTGCCAGGAGACCCCTGTGGTCCTGGCTCCCTGGGTGGGGCCACAGCGGAGAGGCTGAGAAGCCAGCGCTGGCCTGGCTGCCACAAGTCCACGCACTTCCACTCACTTCCCAGTCAGACCGCGCGTGCTTCCCCTTTAAAGTGGCCGTAAGCACCTGCCACACCCAGGCCCTCATTTACCCACCAGAATTGCTTGAACCGCTTCTTTTATTAAATCTGATTCCACGAAATGACCAGCTAATGGTTCCCAGGAAGATGAACTGCTCGCGCTCTCCTGCTTGTCTGAACGAACAGATGCTCGCGCAGCTGGGCATTCCTGCCCAGGACGGGACTGTGCCCGCGCGGGACCTGTGCAAGCCTCGGCCTCGTGGCCACGGAGTCGGTGCAGGGGGAGAGGTGAAGGCTGTCCCGGAGGCCTGGGACACGGGGACACAGGGCTTTCTCCTACATTAAGCAAATACTGACTTTTTTTACCAGGTGTTTCTGGGACCCAATGATGAGTGAGTCAGGGCCCAACTTGGAAGGGCAGTCTATCAGGAGAACAGTTCAGCCCAGAAGGAAACAGAGAGAGAAACAGAGGAGGCTCCTTAATCCAACCCAGGGTGTCCCGGAGGGCTCCCTGGAGGAGGAGTTCTGCCGAGAGCAGGTTGATTACGTCTCCGCCTCGCTGTGATCCTTCAGCAGCTGCTCACTGCTGCCACAGCGCCCCAAAGTGTCTGCTGTGTGCACAGGCCCCAGCTCCCTCACGTGCCCACCCCTGCTCCTGCTCCCAACCCCACCATTATCGTCCCGGCCCTGTGGTCTGCAGGCCTCACATCATCGCCTCACCCCTGTGCGGACGGTGCGCCATCCCCTGGGCCAGGGACGCTCACTCCGTGCTCCTTAGGGTCCCAGGAGCACAGCTTTCATGCCAGTCTGCTTGGCATCTGTGGCCTCCTTCAGGGCAGGAATCTGCCCTCGCTCAGCCACTGCTCTGTGGCCCTGACTGGCGCTTGTTTGTGAGAGGATGCGCATGGAGGGGTCCCCGGCACCGCATCTGGTTGGGACAGAAGGGCAGGAGGGGTGGGCCGGGCCGCCCGGATGGAGGGCCTGAGTTGAGGCTGAGAGGTGAGCCACGTGGAGGGAGGTGAGCAGCCAGGAGGCAGGGCAGCTGCAGGGGCAAGAGGGCTGTCCTGGGACATTGGGGCCCGTGGCTGAGACCCAGGACTTGGCTGGGATGCCCTGTCTGTCACAGTTTTCTGCTGACTGTGCTCAGCCCCACAGAATTCAGGGATGGACTGAGGCCCAGAAGGCTCTGGAGACCTTCAGGGAGGGCTCCCAAGGTGACCTGGGCCACAAAGAGCAAAGACCCTCTAGGCTCCACCTGAGCCACAGGACACAGTGTGCTCCTCCCCCAGCCCCCACCCCCTGGGCCCATGTGAGAGACTCCTGTGGAGCCCAGCTGGCCGGGTTCAACGCCCCCATTCGGGTGTGGGACCCTGAGAGGGTTATGTGCTTCCCCTGAAATGAGGGTGATGGTCCCTGGAGGCAGCCCTGCCCTGTCCTTCCCTCTCCCCTTCCCTTCCCCTTCCCCTTCCCCTTCCCCTTCCCCTTCCCCTTCTCTGCTTTGCTGTTCTCTTTCCTTTGCTTTCTGTCTCGAGACTGTACAGCTCAGGCAGCCGTGGCTCCCTCAGCCTTCGTGCCCTCAGAGGAAGCAAGGACAGCAGAGCCGGACCGGTGGCCTGCTCATCTGAGGTTTGGCACCTGCGGTCTCTTTAATGAGACCGGAGAAGCATTGAGGAGCAACTCCAGGTGGTTTCTGGGTTGTGCACAGGGAGCCTGTGGTGTCTGCGAGTCGAAACCGGGTCAGAGGAAGGGTCTGTGCAAACCCAGCAGCCACGGGAGCAGGAGCGCTGCGGAGCCCAGGCCTGCTTCACGGTGGCCAGCTTCCTGCTCTGGGCCTCCGGCGCCTCCAGGCAACAGCTGCCACATCTGGGCTTCGTGTGCCTCATCTGCAAATGGCAGAGAGAAGGGAACTGTCTTGGGGAGCCCTCTCTTATGTCAGGGGCTTATACCCCACCTTCAGATGAGAAAAGTGAGGCCAGGGTCAAACTGTGTGAAGCATAACTGTGCTGCCCCTCTCACTGGCACTCCAGTTCCCTTTCCGCGCTCTCCAGCCGGGTCTGGCCCCCGCAGTGGCTGCAGGAGTGTGCCCGTGCGTCCCACCCACCGGGTGGTGGGTGTTCCATTCTCAGGCGGGGTGGCAGGGTGATCCTGGACCAACAGAGAGCACAGGATTTTAGAGGAGGGGCCCTGGTGGTAAGTCTTCAGGATAAGCAAGAGCTCTCCACGGACACGAGGCATCGCACAGAAGGGCAGCCGGTGAAAGCGCAGAGCAGCAGGCGGCGCTCAACTGGGGCCGGTGAGGCTGTGCTGTGAAACCCTTGTCCTCTGTCCCATTCCTGCTTCGCCAACCCAAGTTCCAGGGGCTCCCTGGGAAGGACCTGCCACCTATGTCATGGACTCTTCGGATTCAGATTAGTTACTTAGCTCAGATGAGATCAGGATGGAGAAGGTGTTTTCTTACTGAGGTGACTGAATCATCTAGAAGAAAAGAGGTGCTTTAGGCACGGCTGGATTCAAGGGCTCAGAACTGTCTTTAGGGCTTGTTCTCGGTCTGACCCGCTTCCATCTCACAGGTCCCCTCCACCCAGGGAGCCTCTCTGAGCCCACAAGGACCAATCCTGGAAGAGGCCCCTGTTTCTTCATATTGTCCCTGAAGTCCCAGAGTTGAGTCTCACTGACCTGAATTGGATCACTTGCCCTGCCCATGACCAATCACTGCTGACAGGAAGAAGGAATATGCTAATTAATCAGGCATGGGTCACAGGTCCATCCTGGAGCCAGCCCTGGGCAATCGCATGCAGGTGATTCCCCAAAGGAAAACTCAGGTGCTGCCAGTAGCTGAGGGGCCAAGGTCAGGGGAGGTGGGTCAGCCGCACAGCAGTGTCCACTGCACACGAGCTGCTCAGACTCCCTTCCGGTTGTGGGCAAGGTTTTCAGGCAGGTGTCAGGATCACCAATGACGCTGGCCTTCTCTTCAGGGCAACCCTGTCTTCCCTGCCAGGCCATTGGGAGCACACGGCAGTGCCTCGCTCCTAGTGCGGACTCAGCTAGGAGGTGACGAATGCCTCTTCTAGACACCTGGGGTCTTTCCTCTAGCTGAGAATGTGGGAATTTGTGAAATACAAAGGTAGAAGCCATTCTGCAATATTTAAGTTCCAAGGTGAGAATGGCCAGGCCTCAGTTGACAAACACTCCGGGCCACCTTTCCCTATTTTTGTTCAGATACATATGGAACAACACCCGAGCGCCGTGCACACCGCTGCCCCACTGCCCCACGCTGCAACCACACAGCCCGATTCTTCCCAAATAGGGCGCGCAGAGTGCGGCCCCCCTGTGGGCAGGCCCAACAGGGGTGCACAGCATGGGATCCAGATGTCAGGGACGGCGCTGCGAGGGTCAGATTCCAAGGGAGATGGGCCAAGGCCTCGCTGCGCCTTCCGCTCACTCTCCGGAGCAGGGAGCAGGCCTGCTGGCTGCCTTTCTCTGCTGGCTGCCCTTCCAAGGGGCCACTGGGCCTCCCCCACTGACTCCTGCAGGAGGCTCCTTCCTGTGGGGAAGCACTTGCAGAGGGCAGGCTGTGCTCTGCAGGACTGAGGTGGGAGGGGCTGCAGAGAGGGGGCTGGAAACCAGCTGTTTTTGGAGGGGAAGGGGGGAATGGTGGTAGAGTATCAGGTCGTCTGGCAATAGCACTTCCCAATGGGCATGAGGAAGAAGCAGAGACCCTAGACTCAGCCATAGTGCCTTTGTGCACCTTAGCCAAAGGAGGCAGCCTCTGGCAGGCATAGCCTCAGGTGTCTGCCTGGCGAGAGCTCCTGGGTTCAGGGCCTGACCTGGGCACATGCAGACACTGCGTGGGTGAGGCCACCCTGGAACCTGAGCCGCCCCCTGGGGAGAGGCAGCCCCTGCTCTGCTCCAGGCAGCAGCAAGGGCAGTGCTCGCCTCGGCACCCCCTGCTCCGGGCTCAGCCGGACAGTGCAAGGAGCGCCGGCCGCCAAGGCAGACTTGGTCAGCACTGCCTACGAGCACTGTGCCTACTAGCACAGCTCCGTGCGTCTGCCGGCTGGCTCGGTCCTGCCTGCCCCCAGGGAGACCAGCCTTGGGACAGCCAGCTCCTGCTCAGCAGCGGGGACCTTCCCTGGTTTGAGAGCCTGTCTGCTGAATGCTGGCTCTCTCTTCCTGTTTGCAGGGAACCCAGAACTTCCAAGTGCAGTGGCTCTAGTTTCTTCCCGTGTCTCTCTCAGATCTGACCGTGGAAGCACTGAGAGCCCTGGCTGTGCTTGAAGGCCAGCCCCGCGAGGGCGCTCCACCCTCCTCCATCCTCCGTCCACTGCAGAGCCTGGGAAAATCAGCACTTGGACTTGCAGGGGGCCTAGGGCCCAGGAGGCAGGGGTGGGGTCGGCAGGCCAGCAGCTCAGGATGGACCTCACACAGCGGCTCCTTAGAGCTTAGGGCAGAGATGGAGTGCAGGGGGAGGGCTGCCTGGAGGATTTCCCTCCCTCAGAAGGGACAGGCCGCCTGCAGCAGCTGGCCAGCAGGGATTCCTGGGGAGGGGTGTGGCCTGTCTGAGTGCCTGCAGCTGTCAGAGCAGTGGCTGGGGCGGGTGCTCACTCAGTCCCTGACCCTGGGCCGGAGGCAGGACAGCCTGGAGAGCCTGTTTGGGCCGAGGATGTAGGGGCGCCTTGGGGCTTGGGGTGGACACAGGATGGAGCATGGGGGTGGGGCGAGGAATAGGGGTTGAACTGAGCCCAGGCCATGGGCTCCCTGCTAGAGAGGGCCAGGAGTTGAGAGGTCAGAGTTACTGGCGGGCGAGGTTAAGGAAGGGTGCTGGGTGCCAGGCCTTTCGACACTAGACATTCCTCCTCCTCTTCCTTCCCGGCTCCGGCCTGCAGGCTGAGCTGGGCGCACCCTCCGCGTGTCCCTGTGTGCATGTTTCCTTGCGTTTCTCTCTGTGTTCCTGGCTCTCTGGCTCTTTTCACCTCACTCACTCTGTCCTTTCTTCTTTCTCTGTCCCAGTTCCAGCCTGGCTGCACCAATGAACCCTCTCTCCCGGCCTGGGTGTTGCGGGGCTCTGGCAATCCATCAAGACTCCAAGACAGTCGGAGGCAGCCAGGGCCACCTCTGTGCCCCTGAGGGTGGTGGCCCAGCGGAGCGGTCCCTGCAGCAGGCCTTCCCGACGTGCGGGAGCGGGTGGCCGAGGACAGGCTCTGGCCCCCCAGCCCTGCCTGGCCTGCTCACACCAGCGGTTCTGCTTTGACAGACTCGGGGTTTTCTTTCTTTGCAGATGTTGGAGGAGCTCAAGTGTTGGCAACGGGCAAGTCCACTGGGGCCGAAACTGGTAGGTGCCTGCCCAGCTGATTCTGCCCGGGAGACCAAGGCGGGTGGGGCAGCGGTTGGCCTCTCACAGCTGTCACACAGAGGAAGGGCACTCCCCGCAGGCCTGCCTGAGTGGCTAGTACGGCTTTCTCCTGGACATTGTCCTGCCCAAGGGCCTGTCCTAAGGGAATGTGAGTCCTCGGGCCACCTTTGTCCACACTCTAACATGCAGCTCCAGCACCTACTGGCCTGCCCACAGCCTTGTCCCAACAGCAGGCTCGGCCCTGCTCTGTGCCCAGGCCCCTCCCTCCCGCACGATCAGCTCCTCTCCAACTGGGAGTTCGCTGGCAGGCACGGTGACCTCCTGCGGGAGAGTGGCCTCCCTGGTCAGCCCGGCCCCGTCACCGGGCACTAGAGGGAGCCCTGTGCTCCCCAGTGGCCAGCAGGTTCCCCGGGAGCCAGGCCTCATTCCTTTGCCTTCAGCGCTCACAGAGCAGGCAATTAAAGGAACTAATGGAAGTGTGGTGAGGAAGGCCTACAGGAGGCCAGAGAAAGGGACCGCTGGTCCCTTGGAAGAGTTCCACAGCCCAGGGGAGCCGGGCGGAGTTCCGAGAGGAGGGTCTGGGTAAAGGAGCCAGAGCCAATGTGCCCTCCAGAGAGTGGACGTTAGGTCGGCCTCAGTGGGTCACACGCATGACCCTGGGCTTCGTCCAGAATGTGGGGGTGGCCTGGAAGCCCTTGGCAGGTGGTGGCCCCTCAGAGCCATCATTCAATGTCTCCTCACCCTTCAGACATCAAATACGCCCTCATCGGGACGGCGCTGGGCGTGGCCATCTCGGCCGGCTTCCTGGCCCTGAAGATCTGCATGATCAGGAAGCACTTGTTCGATTTTGATTCCTCAGACCTGCGGAGCGCAAACGTGGGAGTCAGCGGTAAGGACACGGGGCGCTAGGCCGGCTCTGTCCCCTCAAGGACATGTTCCCGGCCGCCACCCCACAAGGCACCCAGGGCCACTGTAGAGCCCTTGGTAGAGAAAAACTAAAAGCCACGGCTGCAAATAAATATAGTGACCCCCGCCCTGTCCGTCTTTCTGTCTGTCTCCGTGCTTTGCTCCTTAGTGGCTTCCGATGTCCTAAGAATCAGGTTCCTGAAGGAAGGTGGGAAAGATGGACTCGATCCCAGGGTAGTGAGGCTGGCGGGCGGAAGGGGCTGCCAGCACCGACTGCGTGGCCAGTTGCATTTTTTCAAAAACAGGGAGTCCTCGATCCAGGAGGCACCTTCAGGGCACAGCGCACGCAGACGCTGGGCTGTCAGTTTGTGCGTGGCTTTTTAAAAAGATTTTTTATTGATTTTTTTAGAGAGAGAGGCAGAGAGAGGGAGAGAGAAATGTCCCTGTGAGAGAGAACACTGGTCACCTGCCTCCTGCACTCCGCCTACCAGGGATCAACCTGCAAACTTGGTGCACGGGACACAGCCGAGCTACACCAGCCACGCAGTTTGTGACTTTTGATGGCAAAATGCAACAGCGATGGACACCCTTTTGTCTCAAGGCGGGGCCTGCAAAAGCCACCCCCATGTGAGGGGTAATGGCATGATGATAGATGATGCAGTTTTCCATGAGGCTTTCCCGAGGGCGAGGAAGGAGATGCTTCAGCGTGTCTCCAGAAAATGCAATGGTCATCTGTGAAGATATGCAGAAGGCATGGGGGTGGGTGTCTGGGCCAGGAAGAGGGGGAGCAGCAGCTCTCGGGGCCTTCCTGGGATGCTAGCGTGTCTAATTGCACAAGGAACTCAATTTGCCATAGGAGTTTGTTTACCATTGATTTTGTATCCTTGCGAACAAGGAGGGAGGGAGAGCTACAGCCTTTTCATCACAGAGCAGGCGCGTGTCAGACCCCTGAGGGCAGAAGCTCCAGGGGCTGCAGGTGGAGAAGAGGGGAGGGCGGGCTGCTTAGGGAAGGCTCGGCCTCCCCCGCCTGGCAGTGCCAAGGGCGGGGGCGGGGGCGAGCCCTCAGCTCAAGACCACTGCCCCAGTGCCGCCCCCGCCCCCCAGGGAGCCTCTCAACCCTGCCCAGTCCAGTTGGCTCTGCCCCCATCCCCCATCCCCCACTCCCCACCCCCCACCCCCTGTTGCCTGACACTGAGCGAGCTGTACACCGACCATAGCGCCTCCTTCCTAACACCCTGCTCTCTCTGTTTAGATACCATCACGTCAAAGAAGAGAGCCCCACGGTAAGGCTGCTGCTGCGGGACCACGTCCCTCCTGCTTCTCTGTTCTGCTCCCGGCCTGGCAGCCCCAGCCCTTTTCCGAAACACTTCCCATGGCCCCTCCTCCCACTCTGCTCCTCTGGCCGTGGGCAGGTGTCATGAGAGGGTGTAGCAGCCAAGTGGGCTTGGGCTCGCCCTGGGCACTGGGCCTGTGCTGCAGACCATGTAGCCGCTCCGGCCCTGTGTCCGGGCGATGGAGTGAACGCTCAGACGGAGAGTCAGCAGAGTGATCTTCCCTCCGCCTGTGGCTGAGCCATGCTCCCTGGCCAGCCGGACGCCCACACGCCGAGAGGGACTCTCTGAGTTCAGGAAACTTAGTTTTGGAAACTCCAGGGCCCCTGGAAGTCTCCAGAGCTGGTCGCAGGCTCTGCTTCAGGGACTTCTTAGAACTGGAATTCACAAGAATGTCAGGTTTCACCACGCCCACTGCTTACCCTGGCCGTGTGTCTGCATGCGGGCCACTAGCAGGGTGGGCGGCAGGGGCTGTGATGATGTGGGACGAATGACTGACACATGTCTGAGTTTGGGAAGATCTGCTGTGGACAGTGCAGCCCAAGCAAGTAGCCCCTGGTTTCCTGTTGCTGTGTGTGACCGGGTCAGAGGGAACCCTCCATCTTGCATGTGTGTGAGTTCTGGATCATTCTGACATGCCAGAGCCGGAGGAGGCGACTCCCACACTGCAGGCCAGGTGGCTGATGGTCACCCAGCAACAAGCCCTGTGCCTGCGGTTCAGGAAGAGGGGCTGCAGGCAGCAGGAGGCAGCGGGTGGTGGAGGAAGGAAGAAGCGAAGGAGGAGAGGTGGGCGGCTGGGCCTCGCTGGCCGCCGAGCTTCCCCCCGGGACATGCCCTCCCCGTGTGCAGGAGCTGCTCCTGGCCTGGGTCCTGTGGGAGCTCCCCACCGGCGCAGGGATTCTCAAAGCAAAGGGAGGAACAACTCAGATTTCCGAAACTGACACTAGATGGAGTCAGGCTGAGTGGGGAGAAGTTAGACGGAAGGACAAGCAAGTCAGTCTCTTAGAGCAAAACTGCATGTGCTTTCTGTCACCCAGGAACGATTTAATAAGTCACTTACCATACTTATCACAAATAGGAGTGATGTCTACCCTCTGCTTCTGCTTTGCAGGTCAAACCTCAACTTCTCCGAAAGGTGAGTTGGTTGCAGGAGGCAGCACTGACTGAAGGAGAAGGACAGGCCGGGCCCGCGCTGGCTCGCCTCACGCCAGGAGAGCGGAGCGGCCCCTAGCCAAGGGCACGCGTCCTGGGCCAGGGAGGCTGTGAGACCAGGAGCCAGCCTCTTTTAGGGACACTTGCAGAAAATCCTAGCAGGTGGAACTTTGGCAAGATGTAAAATGAAACTATGGGGCATTTGCCCGATTAGAGCTGAGAAAACTGGGTTTTAACAGCAAGATAGTTCATTTTTTAAAATATATTTTTATTGATTTCAGAGAGGAAGGGGGAGGGAGAGAGAGATAGAAACATCAATGATGAGAGAGAATCACTGATTGTCTGTCTCCTGCACGCCCCCCTGTGGGGATTGAGCCTGCAACCCGGGCATGTGCCCTGACTAGAAATTGAACCTTGACCTCCTGGTTCATAGGTCAACATTCAACCACCGAGCCACACTGCTCAGGCCGTTAATTTTTTAATTTTACTTACTGAGACCTTCTCTTGACAGAGGCCTGTCAAACAGATAGCCCATTTACTCCATTTGATGAAAAAAAAATTCCAAACTTTTCTCTGTGTCATCAAGCTATCAGTTTGGCGAGGCATCGGATTCTCACCTCTGCTTTGGGGTCTCAGTGGACAAGGCCTGCACATGCAGGGCGGGGCCTGCAGAGGGGGCACCTGCTCCCAGGAAGGAGGCACCTCCTCCAGGGTTATCGGAATCCTTGGTTCTGGTTCACTCTTCCGGGGCCTGCTGGCCTGCCCTCAGGCACTGCCCAGGTGCTCTCACTCTCCCTTCTTGGGAAACATTGTAAATATATCGCAAAGTTGAAAGAACTGTGTAATAAAGACAGACATACACACCCTTCATCTAGAGCAGTGGTTCTCAACCTTCCTAATGCCGCGACCCTTTAATACAGTTCATGTTGTGGTGACCCCCAATTTCATTGTTACAAATTGAACATAATTAAAGCATAGTGATTAATCACAAAACAATATGTAATTATATATGTGTTTTCCGATGGTCTTAGGCGACCCCTGTGAAAGGGTCGTTTGACCCCCAAAGGGGTCGCTACCCACAGATTGAGAACCGCTGCGCTGGAGTCACAGGTAGCACTTGCCACTTGCGTTTTCTCTGTATACATCTGTTTCCTCTGATCCACTGACAACTGGTGTAGACACCAGGACATTTCATCCTAAATACCTTATCCTGTTACCTCCCACATGCTCGCCATACAATGACCGTGTTTAGAAAAATGAATGATAACTCAATATCATTTACGCAGCCCACCTTCAGAGTTCTCTGGTTGTTTAAAAAGCATCTTTTATAGCTCTGTTTCCCTAAGCCAGGATCATTGTATTTGATTTTGTCTCTTTATTTTCTCTCTCATTATTGGACAACCCTACTGCTTCCCCCTCATATGCCAGCAATTTTCAGCCTTTTTCATCTCATGGCACATAATTAATTACTAAAATTCTGTGGAACACCAAAAGATATATTTTTGCAGATCTGACACAAAAAATAGCTATCATTTTAATTCATTCACACGACAGCTATTGTTGTGTTGGCTGTTGTCATTTTTTATGTGACAGTCGAAGAGAAGAGGCCGGTGCCCCTGAGTAAATAGCCGGGCACTCCAGGTTTTAAACATTCCTGCAGTGCACCGGGCGAAATCATTGCCCTGAGGCATTGCCAATTTGGCAGTGCCCAAGCCTGTCCCTGTCTGATGTCCCATTTTCTGGTTGTTAGGTTCTGTCCTCCTGAGTAAGTCAGATGGAGAATTTTGTCGAGACTGCCACGGAGGTGACCCCTGCATCTTCTGTGGCACCGCCTCAGGAGGCACCCACGCCAGGCCCCTCTCTGGGGGTCGCTGTGTTTGCTCACTGGTCCAGGACGCAACTGCTGGACTCCACGTAGTTGAGGTCCGATTTCCCCCTGGTAACCAGTAAACAATCCAAGGGTGCCCAACAGTTCTTCACCCAGTGACTCAATGTATCTTCCTGAGTTACGTTTGAATCAATTATTCACTGGGAATCACAAAATACCTAGTTTCTAATTCTAGCATTTCTTCTACACTTAACAGCTGGCATTCTACAAAGAAGGAATTTTTCTCCCCAGCCCATTTTCTTTCATTTAGTTGAACATTATTCCTATGAACTTCAATGCATTTTAATTCATTGCCATCGTGAATCTTTTTATGCTCTAATTATCCCAAGTTTATCCAGTACAAGTCACTTCTTCATGGCTTTTACAGGACCCCATTAGTCATTGAGCATTTCCTAGACTTTGACACAACACAGTAACGCCAGTTCACCTTGTACTGTTCCTGCTCATACTGGAATCACATTTCCCCCAGGGTCCCTCCCTCTCTCCCCTCCCTCCCTCCCTCCCTCCCTCCCTCCCTCCCTCCCTCCCTCCTTCCCTCCCTCCTCTCCCTCTCTTCTTCCCTTTCTCCCTTTCTCCCTCTCTCCCTTTCCTTTTCTTGATGTGGAATAGTTTTCACAAACCAAGGTCTGGGCACAATGTGTGCTCATAGCTACTGAAGCATTATTGCATCTCCACCCTCTCAATGGACACTCAGAAAATGTATATTAAAATCACAAACTCAATGCCTTAAGGTTCTTCTTAAGCTTTTCTTATTTTATATTTTCCCCTGGCTTCTCCAAAGTGAAAGCTCTGCTTCTCAACCATATGAAAGGTTTTACTCGTTTGCTGTATCATATAATATACACACTGACAGAGTTACAACAGAACACAGCTACACACTTACTTAGCAACTTGAACATTCCTTTACAGTTCCTTTTTTTTCTTTTTAGAATTTAGCCTTCTGTGTGTACAGAGTATTGTGTTCATATTGAGTTTATTTCTCTTTGAGGTTGCATTACCAATTTGACACAGTGAGAAATATTTGATTGAGTCCGTCTGCCGTGTTCCTGTTTTCTTTCTTAATCCTTTAGTTTAATTGTGTTTTTGAGTATGAAGAGCATGCAAACCCGAGGTCTTGCTCTCATCCCTGTCCACTCCACCACACCTTGAGCAACTGGTGCCAACAATTTCTATCTTACCCTTTCTGTGTTCATTTCACAAGTTATAATGGATTAAAAATTTTACATATATACAATATTTCATAAAATTAAATAAATGTTTTATCTATACTAATAAAAGGGTAATATGCTAATTAGGGTGGACGTCTTCCGGACATCCATCTGGACAAAGCCACAGCACCTGCAAGGCCCGGGGCTCAGGCCTTGTAGCCGCTGCGGCTGACAGTGGCAGCAGCAGCGGGGTGATGGGGTGGTGCCTTCACCTGATCAGCCTGGTCACTTCCCGCAGAGGGAGGCCAGATTACCCCTGGGGAGCAGGCCTAAGCCTTCAGTAGGACATCCCCTGAGGGGTCCCGGACAGTGAGAGGGGGCAGGCTGGGCTGAGGGACCGCCCACCCAGTGCACAAATTTTCATGCACCGGGCCTCTAGTATATACACAAATATACAATTTTTCCAGTCCTTGTGTGGGTTTATATTTTTATTTGTCCACTGGCATTTGTTGTAGTGTGTAGTATGAGATAGAGTTTAGTTTCCTCTTTTTCCCATATGGCAACCCAGTTATCTCAATATCATTTTTTAAAACCACCCTATTTCCCCCAGTGTTGTTTTTATTTATTTATCTTTATTGTTGAAGGTATTGCAGATGCCCCTTATTTTCCCCCATTGACCCCCTCCTCCCCATTCCCAAGTCCTCTCCAGGCCTTCACCACACCACTGTCTGTCCATGGTCTATGCATATATGCATATAAGTTCTTTGGTTAATCTCTTCCCCTGACTTCCCTCTGAGATTCATCAGTCTGCTGCATGTTTCCATGTCCCTGTATCCATTTTGTTCATTAGATTCCACAAATAAGTGAGATAATGTGATATTTGTCTTTCTCTGACTGGCTTATTTCACTCAGCGTAATACTCTCCAGGTCCCTCCATGTGTTCCAAAGGTTAAGAGATCCTTCTTTTTTACAGCTACACAGTATTCCATGGTATAAATGTACCACAGCTTTTTTTATCCACTCATCTGCTGATGGGCCCTTGGGCTGTTTCCAGATCTTAGTTATTAAAAATAGTGCTGCTATAAACATAGGGTGCATACATTCTTTCTGATTGGTGTTTTAGGTCTCTTAGAATATATTCCTAGAAGTGGGATCACTGAGTCAAATGGAAGTTCTATATTTCATTTTTGAGGAAACTCCACACTGTATTCCATAGTGGTTGCACCAGTCTGCATTTCTACCAACAGTGCACAAGGGTTCCCTTTTCTCCACAGCCTTGCCAGCACTTGTTGTATGTTGACTTATTGATGGTAGTCATTAGGCAGTTGTGAGATGGTACCTCATTGTGGTTTTAATTTGCATTTCTCTGATGATAAGTTTGTGGTCTAGTTTCATTTTTTTCCATGTATCTGTCCAATTTCCCCAACACCATTTATTGAAGAGACTGTCTTGACTCCATGGTATGCTCTTGATTCCTTTGTGAAATATTAACTGAGAGTAATGACGTGGGTCTGGCTTCTCAGTTCTGTTCCATTGGTCTGTATGTCTGTTCTTGTGCCAATACCAGGCTATTTTGATTACAGTGGCTTTGTAGTATAACTTGATATCTGGTATTGAAATTCCCTACAACTTTGTTCTTTTTTCTTAAGATTGCTACAGATATTTGGAATCTTTTTGGGTTCTATATAGATGTTTGGAGTATTTGTTCTAGATCTATAAAATATGCTATTGGTATTTTAATAGGGATTGCATTGAATCTATAGATCGCTTTGAGTAGCATGGAAATTTTAATGATGTTAATTCTACCAATCCATAAACGTAGTATACTCTTCCACTTTTTTATATCTTCCCGTCACTTTTTTCAATGTCCTATCATTTTCTGAGTACAGGTCTTTTATCTCCTTGATTAAGTTTATTCCTAAGTATCTTATTTTTTTGTTGCAATAGTAAATGGGACTTTTTTAAGTTTATCTTTCTGAGAGGTCATCATTGGTCTATTAAAAAAAAACAACCCATAGATTTCTGGGTGTTAACTTTGTATCCTGCTACATTGTCAGATTCATTTTTTAAATCTAGTAGTTTTTAGGTGAAGCCTTTTAGGGTTTTCTATGTACAATATCATGTCATCTGTGAATAATGACAGTTCTACTTCCTCCTTTCCAATTTAGATGCCTTTTTTGTTTTCTTTTTGTCTGATTGCTATGGCTAGGATATCCAGTACTATGTTGAGTAAGAGTGGTGAAAGTGGACATCCTTATCTTGCTCCTGTTCTTAGGGAAAATGGTTTTAGTTTTTGCCCATTGAGTATGATGTTGGCTGTAGATTTTTGATATATGGCCTTTATTATGTTGAGTTATGATCCCTCTATTCCCACTTTGCTGAGAGTTTTTACCAAAAATGGGTGTTGGATTTTGTTGAATGTTTTTTCTGCATCTATTGCTATGATCATGTGATTTTTGTCTTTCAATTTTTTATGTGATGTATCACATTTATTGATTTGAGAATATTGTATCATTCTTGCATTTCTGGAATAAATCCTACTTGGTCATGGTGTATGATCTTTTTAATGTTGCTGGATCCAATTTGCTTATATTTTGTTGAGGAATTTAGCATCTATGTTCATCAGGGATATTGGTGTGCAATTACAAGTCTGTTTTTGTGTGTCCCAGAAGAATTTTCAGATTTTACTCTCATGGGTTTTCCACACTTTAGTTTCTGTTTATTCCTAAATATTTGATGTGTTTTTTGCTTTTGTAAATGGAGTTTCCTAGTTTGTCTCCTCCTTGGTGATTGCTTGCTTTGGATTGGTTTTGCAGGTTAACATTGTAGCAGCTGCCTTATTGGATACTGCTGTTGTTTGCATTGGTTTCCTTCTTGGTATTTTATGTGTCACCTTTGTCATGTTCTAAATTTTATGATGGCATGTCGAACTCCAGATCTTTTCAATTCTTATGCCTGTAATTGTTTTTTCCTCTCTGATTGTATCTGCTAAGACCATCAATGCTAAATAACAGTGGGAACAGTGTGCAGACTTGTTTTGTGCCTGATCTTGGTGGGAAATACACTAGTGCTTTCCACTAAGTAAGCACTGGCCTGAGGGCTGAAGTATGTGCATGTTATCACATTAAGGAAGCGCCCATCAATTCTTATTTTATTGAGTTTTTAAAATCAGAAATGTGTGTTGGATTTGGTCACAAGTCTTTTCAGCATGAGCAGGCATTAGCTCCCCGGGGACTCTCCTAGCAAACCAGGCTGGATAGACCCTTTGTTATTAGAGTTTTTGTTTCTTCTCCTCCTCTCCCTGTTAATCTGTATACTTGTTGTAGGATGTGGTAGAAGACTCGGGTTTATGCCGTCACTATAATCCTACAGTCTCCAAAAGACTTTCTCCTTCTCTTGATGCCCAGTCTAGGTCTGCAACCTAATTTACCTGCTAATCTAGCCAGCGATACTCTCCCAGCTCCTGCCCAGCTTATCTTCTCCTGCAGGCTGTGGCTGGCTCTGCCGGGCTGGTGACATAGCCACCTGAAGAGGAATGGCTGCCCTGGCAGAGAGCAACTTCCTCCGGGAGGTGGCTCGCAGGTGTCTGTCCCCAGCTCTGGGCCATCGGGGATGGGAGGAGATGGTCTCATGGCCTGCCCATCTTCTTTGGGCATCAGGAATTCAAGCGCAAGTGCTGGCTAGGGACAGCCACTGCAGACTTCCTCTGAAGGGGCCCTTTCAACTCAGGACTCGTTCAAGACAAAAGGAAGAATGAGCTTTCTGTTCAGCCTGGGCCTCTAGGCCAACTTAAACGCTATGTCCTCCTGGTCCATCATACTTTCAAGAAGAAGCACATCACCTGACTGCAGTTAGGCCCACTCTTAGAAGCCCCTTCTCCACTGGTCTTTCTTACCATCCTTGCTCATTTCCAACCTGCTTGTTTTCCATCGGCTCTGCTGCCTTCAGCTCTGCAACCCCAGCCGCTGCCTTGCTCTCCCACACATGGATGGGTAAGTACCTGCCGCCCTTTTATTGCCCTTGGGCTTGGTTGGTCTGTTGGTGTTTTCCTCTGCCCCATCCTTCTGCTATTGCTGCTTCTTCCCCCAAGGGGCGATATTAATTAAACATCAAGACATTAAGACTAAATACACACAATGGAATGGCAAGTATGCAATGAAGGCATAAATATGTCTTTCTGCAACAACTATAGATAATATTTATGTGAAACTAAGTGTTGAGGTGAGTTCAGTCACAAACTGGAGGTGTTGGGAGGCTCTTAGCTAGGAGGGACCACCGCAGGGTCTCGGCCCTACTTTCTACTGTACTGCGATCTGGGTTGGTGAGCTCACCTGTTCTTCTCTGTTCCTGGGTTTTAATATATATCTATGCTGCGTTCCCTCCCGTCAAAGCTGATGCACTAAGTACAACATAGCCTCACCTCTATAACAGCGTATAGTTCAGACCTGAAGGTATCACTTTCCAGTTACATTCCTGTAGGTCTGTCCTCCTGTTCCTCTTCTATTTGCCCAGATTTGCAAACTCTTCAAGTTCACAAAGTGGCACTTTCCCTTCGATGTGCCTAGTACCCTAGGGGAATGACTTCTTCCCTTTTTGTCATCAAGGTGGATGGGTGTGTGGTCTTGGCTTGGTGGCAGAAAGCAGCCGCATGTTGAGCTCCACCTAAAACACTCCTCTTCCATAGAAGCCACTGGCCCCCAGGCCCCTCGCTGAGATTGCTGATGACCTTTCACACCTGTTTAATGGTGTGTCACATAGCATATGGTTCTCTTCCTTTCCAGAGAGGCACAAGTGATTGAACTCTAAATGAGCAGCCACTTCCGGAGGGGCCTGGCAGTCTGACGCCGCCCACTGCAGCGTGGGGAGTGTCTTGAATTTGAATATCCAAAGCTGGTGATGGACGTCAATATCCGGGCAAATAATAGCATGAACAGAACCCATCGTGCCTGTGTCCTGGAGGAAAGCATCGCCTCTCTTGCAAGAAGCTTGCCCATAGCGGGTGGCATGAGCACCGCATCCAGGAGTGAGGAAGGATGGAAGCCAGTCAGTCCTCTCTGCCTGCGTGGTACCCACGCGGAGCTGTTCAGGCTTCCATGGTGACATGGACTCCATGTCAATGGAACCTCCCCACAGAACATGCTCAGGGAATGAGGACCAAACTCAAGACACGGCCTCTTAAGCACCAGCATCTTGGCGACAGGTAAGCAGCATTTTACAGAACTGTTGGCCTCACCTTCGTAGCTGCCGGAAGAAGCCCCCAGAAACATGCAGGCGCCCTGATGCACAGAGACCGTGAGCAGTCTCTCTTTCTACAGACGAAACACTGATCTTCCAAAGAAGAGATGGCAGGCTGGGCTGGAGCGAGAGGACACGCCTGCTGGCCACGGACTGACCCGCAGCCCTGCAGCGCTCATGGTGGGCCAGTAAAGAATTGCATGGGAAGCAGATGCTGTGCCCGGGAGAAAGCTATCCCAGTGTAAGCGATTGTTGTTACACTCACAGGATTACTCCCTGGTTATTGTTACAGTGTGCGTGCCTGGTCATGGAGAGGCTCGCAAACATCTTTTTACTGTTCCCCTCAGTGGAAGGCTCTGCGGCCCAGCCCGTCCACACGGCTCTGCCCTGTCATGCTGACCTGTGTTTGTGGGGCTGCAGCTGGAGCCCTCTGTGCCTTTGCACTCGACAGAGATCGGGTGGTTCTATGGACGGTGCTCCTTGTGTTGGATTACTCTCCTCGTGTGTGATGACAGATGAGCTATATCACAAAATGAAGTGCTGCGTTTCGACAATTTGCCTGGACTCCCAGGGCATCTTTCATCTGACTTGATAACAATGTAGCTCATTAGCAGCCTTTGTTAACTGATAACCTAAAGCAGAAATGTGATAATCATACGCAATTTTCTGTGTGTAAGAGAATAAACCATCGTGTAAGCTCTCTGCTCACTGATTTGTTTCTTTCGACAGCATTTTAATTAAGATATCGGATTTGTGAAAGGCAGAGACACCTGTGAACTGAAGGGGATGCCTCTGAGTGCTCAGTAATCCTTTCATTTTCTGTGGGCTTGACCGAACTGTGGGTCCGCTCCCCGTCCCCACCTCTGCCACCTTTTCCCAGCTCCTCTTCTGGGCTCTGGTTGTGTTTACCTCCCACCAGGCCTCCCGTGGAAGAGCATGGAGAAGTGTGTGGAGGCAGTGCTCTCTCCTCGGGTTGTAGGGGCTAACGTGCCCGGAGGTGGAAGGGCTGGGGCCCTTTGCAATGGGTCTCCTGGGCTTATATCCAAACCCAAGCGCCGTGGCCCCCTTCTGTGGCAGCCCTACAGCCCTCCCCCTCGACAGCCCTTCGCGTGGGACCGGCTCCTGGGGATGGAGGTGCTGGCGGGCGGACCTCCTGGCGTGCTTGGGAGCAGCCTGGGAAGTGGTTGTGTCTCTGGGTGCAATGTCTTCAGTGGGGCCATTTGGACGGCCTCGGGCTGTGCGTGGGGAGCGTGCTAGCAGAGGCCAGTGGCTGGAATAAGCCAGTGGGCCCTGGGCCCCCAGAACACATTGTGGGTCCCAGACAGTCCATCTTGGTGGGCAGGACCCTGTCCAAAGCAGAGGGGACAGATGACACTGGACGCCAGAGGAAGAGCCATCCCTGCGTAGGTGAGGTGGCTGCAGATGGCTTTGCTGATGCCAGAGCCTAGTACCTGGGCGAGAAGAAGGTGAGCTGGGGGAGGGTTATCTGGCAAGATCAACAAATTAAGTCTGTGTTAATCTCTATATCTACAAACTTAATGATAATGTTTAGTACATACACTAAATCCATACATAAAATTAAATCAATATTTGTTTATGTTCTTCTATGTGTGTTGAAAGTATACATAACATAGAATTCTAATATATTCTTTGGTATATTCTATTCTAGAGTATATGGGGCTTGCATAAGTAAATAAATGACATCCTTTTTCATCATCCAAGTTTTAAAATAGTTGAGAGATAGACAAACAGCAGATGGAGAGGAGAATATCAGAGTTGTGACTTTCAAGTGAATCATGATATGCAACAACACTCCTCAGCCCCAGAGTCCTGGCCCAATTCAAGCAAGAGGTGAGAGTGGCCTGGCCCAATTCAAGCAAGAGGTGAGCTTTGTGAGCTGGCAGCAAAGGTGCAGAGGAAGGATGGGCTTGGGGTGCTGTTTGGAGGTGAAGAGGCGAGACTTGTGGCCAGGTAGGCTTGGGGGTGAGGGAAAGGCCAGCTCAGCACCACCACTCCTAGGCCTGGTGTCAGTGCTGGGTGTGGAGGACCCAGGCGCCCTGTCTTGGGACAGGTCTACCGCTCGTCTGCAACTACTCGGAGCCAAAGCACGGGTTGCTTTTGGAGAGAGCGCGAGCCCACATTCCTGCAGCTGTTCAAGCTTGTGAACTGGGGTTACAAACACACAGGTTGGAAGTCACTCCAAATGTGCTCCGGCACCCATGAGAGAGTGCAGGGGGGAATCAGCGGAGGTGATGGAGTGTGCAGATGGAGGGCGCTGAGCCGGTGGACGTGAGGGGCTGATGCCTGGACATGAAGCCAAATGGGCCAGGCCAGGGGTGCCCAGGGTCCATCCTGCTGGCTGGTTCTCACCCTTTTGAGTCATCCTATCTAATAATAGACAAACAGGGTAATTGACTGTACCTTCCCTACGCTTCCCATTGGCTAATCATCGAGATATGCAAATTAACTGCCAACAAAGATGGCGGTTAATTTGCATATAGCGGCAGAGTGAAGACTGAATCCGGCTCCGGCCAGAGCAGCGAAGGCTTTGAAGGCGGCTCGGGCCGGAGCGAAGGCCTGGGTCCCCGGTGCCAAAGGAAAACCGGTGCAGGCAGCCAGGGGAAGGGAAGGCCTGTTGCATGAATCTTTTCATGCAACAGGCCTCTAGTTTGTCATAATCCCAGATGTGTCAGATAAATTAATCATCCTGCAGAGAATACGATTTTCCCCATGTGCATTATCACTGGCGACAGCCCTCTCCCAGGGTGTATGCAGGGTGCAGGGCAGTCACTTGGGCCACCAACATTGAGCTTCACTTAGTGCGTTTGGGTCTGAGTGTTCATGGTCCTGGAATTTCAACTGACAGGTTCTCTCCTCAGGTATGGTCCCTCTGAGCAGTCAGAACCACGGTCGAGCATGTGGGCTCTCCTGCCACATGCTTCTTTGTGAGCTGGACAAACTACGCCCTCTCGCAGTCCGGGAGCCCTCAGGGAGTGGGCCTAAGCTGACAGTTGGACATCCTTAGGCTGCCGTGGAGGTGGGAGAGGCTCCCACTGCTGCTGCGCTCACCAGCCCAGCTTCTGGCTGAGCAGCTCCCTGTGGGAGCAAACTGACCACCAGGGGGCAGTTCCTGCATTGACCATCTGCCCTCTGGTGGTCAGTGTGCATCATAGTGACTGGTCTTTCCACCGTTGGGCTGAAACTGGCTCTTTGACATCCCCGGAGGGGTCCTGGATTGCGAAAGGGCGCAGGCCAGACCAAGGAACCCCACCGGTGCACAATCAGGGCCGGGGAGAGACACGGGAGATTGGTCAGCCAGGGAGGGACCATGGGAGGGTTCCAAGGTGTATCCAGCCTGTCTCGCTCAGTCCCGATGGGCCAGATCCCAACAGCAAGCTAACCTACCAGTCAGAGTGTCTGCTCCCTGGTGGTCAGTGCATGTCATAGCGAGCAGTTGAGTGGTCTTGGCATATCATTAGCATAGTATGTTTTGATTGGTTGAATGGCCAACCAGACGACCAGAGACTTAGCATATTAGGCTTTTATTATATAGAACTAGTGGCCCTGTACACGAAATTCGTGCATGGGGGGAGACGGGGTGGCATCCCTCAGCCCAGCCTGCACCCTCTCCAATCTGGGACCCCTCAGGGATGTCTGACTGCCAGTTTAGGCCCGATCCCACAGGGCCTAAACTGGCAGCTGGACATCCCTCTTGAAACCCAGGACTGCTGGCTCCTAACCACTCACCTGCCTGTCTGCCTGCCTGATCACCCCTAACCACTCTGCCTGCCAGCCTGATTGCTCCACCCAGTCTGCCTGCTCGCCCCCAACTGCCCCTCCCCCCCCACTGGCCTGCTCTCCCCCAACTACCCCCCCCCACTCTCCGGCCTGATCGCCCAAACCACCTCTGCCTCAACCCCACCACCATGGCTTTGTCCGGAAGGAAGTCCAGAAGGTCTACCAGAAGGTCTCCCAGTCTAATTAGCATATTACCCTTTTATTAGTATAGAAGATAGAGACCTGGTGCACGGGTGGGGGCCGGCTGGTCTGCCCTGAAGTGGGTCCCAGCTCAGGGTGCTGGTCCCCTTAAGGGGCGGTGCCAGCCTGGACAAGGGGCCTGAGGTGGTTTGCAGGCCGGCCACACCCTGATCAGGGTTGGGGGTCTCCGCTGGGGGATGGGGCCAGCCTGAGAGAGGGGCTGAGGGCCTTTTGCAGGCTGGCCATGCCCCTATAGGGGTGAGGGTCCCCTTGCGGGGCGTGGCCAGCCTGAGTGAGGGGCTGTTTGCAGATTGGCCAGTTGACAGCTGTTTGCAGGCCGGCCACACACCCCCATCGGGGTGGGGGTCTCTGCTGGGAAGCGGGTGGCCTGGGTGAGGGGCCTGGGGCAGTTTGCAGGCCAGCTAAGCCCCCAGCTTTGTCCGGAGGGACGTCTGGCAGGTCTCCTGGTCTAATTAGCATATTACTCTTTTATTAGTATAGACTAGAGGCCCAGTGCACAAAAATTTGTGCACTCGGGGGAGGAAAGGGGGGGGGGGGCCTTCAGCCCGGCCTGTGCCCTCTCGCAGTCTGGGACCCCTCGGGAGATAATGACCTGCTGGCTTAGGCCTGCTCCCGGGTGGCAGAGGGCAGGCCCAATCCCTAGGTGCAGCCCCTGGTCGGGCTCAGAGCAGGGCCAATTAGGGAGTTGGGGTGCCATCCCCTGTCATACACAAAGCAGGGCGGATTGGGAGGTTGCGATGCCACCCTCAGTCACGCTCAGGGTAGGGCTGATTGGGGGGTTGGGGCACCGCCCTCTATCACACTCAAGGCAGGGTCGATGGGCAGGTTGCGGTGCCACCCCCTGTCATGCACATAGCAGGGCCAATCAGGGGGTTGGGGAGCTGCCCCCTGTCACTCACAGAGCAGGGCCAATCAGGGGGTTGGGGAGCTGCCCCCTGTCACTCACAGAGCAGGGCCAATCAGGGGGTTGGGCGCTGCCCCCTGTCATGCACAGAGCAGAGCCCATCAGGGGATTGAGGAGCTCCCCCCTGTCAAGCACAGAGCAGGGCCTGTGGGGGAGGGGGGGTTGGGGCGCCGCCCTCTATCACCCACAGAGCAGGGCCGATCAGGGGGTTGGGGCACAGCCACTGTCACACACAGAGCAGGGCCTGTGTGTGTGTGGGGGGGGGGTTGGAGCACCGCACCCTGTCACACACAGAGCAGGGCCAATCAGGGGGTTGGGACGCCGCACCCTGTCACACACAGAGCCACAGGGCGATCAGGGGGTTTGGGCGCTGCCCCCTGTCACGCTGATCCGGTGCCAGGAGGCCTCGCGGCTCCACTGATCCCGGTGCTGGGAGGCATATTACCCTTTTACTATATAGAATAGAGGCCTGGGGGCTGGCTGGTTTGCCCTGAAGGGTGTCCTGGATCAGGGTGGGGGTCCCCACTGGGGTGCCTGGCCAGCCTGGATGAGGGGATGATGGCTGTTTACAGCTGGTCACATACCCTTCAGGGTGGGGGTCCCCACTGGGGTGCCTGGCCAGCCTGGATGAGGGGATGATGGCTGTTTACAGCTGGTCACATACCCTTCAGGGTGGGGGTCCCCACTGGGGTGCCTGGCCAGCCTGGATGAGGGGATGATGGCTGTTTGCAGCTGGTCACATACCCTTCAGGGTGGGGGTCCCCACTGGGGTGCCTGGCCAGTCTGGGTGAGGGGCTGAGGGCTGCTTTCAGGGTGGCAGTTGTTGATTGAAGCTCCCAACTGCTCCTTCTTTTTATTTTATTCTGGGCCAGCTTTAGCTCTGGCTCTAGCTCTGAGAGCAGGTATCTGGTTTGTTTCGGTTCTATAATCGAAACAATGTATAACTCCAGCTCTGAGATCCCGGCCTATATTTGTTACAAAGTTTCAAACTGCCAGCTCAGAGGCCGGCAAGGCAGGCAGGGAACGTTGGAGTCTGCAGTCCCTGGAGCAAGCAAGCCTCATGTCCGCTTCCAGCTGCCTGGCTGCCAGCCGCCATCTTGGCTGACAGTTAATTTGCATAAGGATATGCTGATTAGCCAATGGGAAGGGTAGCGGTCGTACGCCAATTACCATGTTTCTCTTTTATTAGTGTAGATTATTAATAACGAACTACAGCGTTCGCTAATGACTGATTAGTATAATCACGTTGCACTCATGTCCCTTATACACCTTACACGCAGGCGCACCGTTTCCACTAATACTAGCAGCGAATATTTTAGCAGTCAACTGCCACGTCATTTGTCTTGGACTGACTTGCTTGGTGTGCGCAACAGAAAATATTTTGCTTTCGGAGAAAAATAAAAATAGTTTTATTTGTGTTATGCTTATTAATTTGTACAGTTATTCAGTGTCTGGTAAATTAATGTTCAGGAAAAAATATTAATTTTTATTAAAATGTTCTATTATTTTATGGTGAAGAATGATATGGGCCACTTGCCTCACTGGCTCGGCACTTGCCCTTTGTATTCAGCATATCTCTATCGAAATAAACCTACGCATCTATGAAAATTGAAGCTTTTGTTTTTTTGTGGCCACATCAACTTACACCTTGTTTACTTGGTCTGTGTTAGCCTTTGAGTTTGACATGCTTGCTGTAGACTGTCCCTCAACCTAGGATTTGTCTCATGATTTTCTCATGATGATAGATTTCTCCTAAGTGTAACATAAAATTGATTATAATCAAACAAAAACCCAAGTCTTCCCTAATCTTTTCTATTATAAATAAAATCTTTATTTATAATAAAATATAATCTTTACTCATATAAATAAAATTAGCCAGATAACTGACAAATGTCACCTAAGTTTGAACTGGGTAGGCTCAGTAAAAAGGAAAACGTGTGTTTTTTTTTTAATGAAGCAAGGCAGGCGTTTCTTGTTAGTGAGGGCTGCTCAGCTGGCATCCCCTGACCCCTGTGCGCAGGTCAGCAGCAGGACTGGCAAGAGCCGAGCCAGTGAGGCAAGTGGCCCATATCATTCTTCACAAAAAATGACCCATGAGAAAGCCTTACAATGTGGGTCTGATTGTTTTTGTCCTTTCCTGAGTTTAAATCAGGAGGTGGCTCTTATGTATTGACAACATACTGTGAGTCCAGCCACTGACAGACCAGAAAGGACTTCAGATCCTGTCGGAGGATCACCCCTACGCTGGGGTGGGGCGTTTGCTGCTGCAGCAAGGCTGTGCCCCTGCCACCAGCGGACATCCTCCAAGGCGAGTTTGAGTGGACTCTTCCCCATCCTCCAGGGCCCCACCCTCCAGGGCCCATCCTCCAGGCCCCATCCTCCAGGGCCCATCCTCCAGGGCCCCACCCTCCAGGGCCCATCCTCCAGGGCCCATCCTCCAGGGCCCACCCTCCAGGGCCCATCCTCCAGGGCCCCACCCTCCAGGGCCCATCCTCCAGGGCCCATCCTCCAGGGCCCACCCTCCAGGGCCCATCCTCCAGGCCCCATCCTCCAGAGCCCCACCCTCCAAGGCCCCACCCTCCAGGGCCCCACCCTCCAGGGCCCATCCTCCAGGGCCCACCCTCCAGGGCCCACCCTCCAAGGCCCCACCCTCCAAGGCCCCACCCTCCAGGGACCCACCCTCCAGGGCCCATCCTCCAGGGCCCCACCATCCAGGGCCCCACTCTCCAGGGCCCCACCCTCCAGGGCCCATCCTCCAGGCCCCATCCTCCAGGGCCCATCCTCCAGGGCCCCACCCTCCAGGGCCCACCCTCCAGGGCCCATCCTCCAGGGCCCACCCTCCAGGGCCCACCCTCCAGGGCCCATCCTCCAGAGCCCACCCTCCAGGCCCCATCCTCCAGAGCCCCACCCTCCAAGTCCCCACCCTCCAGGGCCCCACCCTCCAGGGCCCACCCTCCAGGGCCCACCCTCCAGGGCCCATCCTCCAGGGCCCACCCTCCAGGGCCCATCCTCCAAGGCCCCATCCTCCAGGGCCCATCCTCCAAGGCCCCATCCTCCAGGGCCCATCCTCCAGGGCCCCACCCTCCAGGGCCCACCCTCCAGGGCCCATCCTCCAGGGCCCCATCCTCCAGGGCCCACCCTCCAGGGCCCATCCTCCAGAGCCTGCCTTCGCTGATGCAGGTGCCTCTTGGCGCAGCTCCACCAGCTTTAGAGGTCAGGTCACAGGAACCACCTGATACCCCCTCAGGCCTTGATTCGCATGCATTCGGGTTGGGTATGTGTGGGGCTGACGTCCATAAGAAATGGCTGGTCTCAGAAGGAAGGTAGGTGACAGAACAAGAGGAAACTTGCTCAGGCACTTGCCACCGTCACCTAGACCCTATGGATACTTTATTCATTTAAATTGTCTGCACCTCCAAGCCACGCTTTGTAGACGCAGTTGCACTCACCATAGCAACCCACATGCTCCTTCGTGGCGGGACCATTCTCTGGGCCTGGCTAAGAGTAAGGGCTCTAACCCAAATGCCAAACTCTAATTCCTCTGTCTGCCACTTCCTCTGTGCACGACTCTGCCAAGTCCCTCGGCTTGACCTCAATGCCCTTTTCTGTCGCCTGGGGAGAGTGGCCACAGTGGGGCGCTATGAGTTCCCAATGGTTATGCATGTGGAACAGTTTGGACAGTGTCCAGAACTTGTACATGCTCTACAATGCTACCCACTACAAGCTGGGTACCCACCTTGGTGCGAGCAGAACGGGTGTGGTGCTTACATGGAGGAAGCTGCAGGCAAGCAGGGCCAGCATGGGCACTCCAGAGGCAGGCACAGGGCACTGTGGAACCCAGGAAGGAAGAAAGATTCATGACCACAGCAGAGTGGTGCCTGGCCAGGGCGCAAGGAGCTCTGTACCAGGGAAGAGGGCAGAGCGTCCTGGGACCTGATGTGGCCATGCCCAGGGCTGCGGAAGGCCATGGTGATGCTATGGGAGGGCCAGGTAGCCTGTGCCAGGGTCAGGCTGCCAGGGAGGAGGAGCAGGAAGCCTGTGCTGCAGGCAAGGTGCCAAGATGTTCAGTGCCCTGTTTGTCTGGATATTATGAACTCTGTTTCTCCTTCACAAAGCAAGTTGCATAAAGACAGTGAGTGGATGTACGATAGGTCAGAGATAAGGGGAAGGATTCTGAACCGCTGATGGTCATGTAGCAGGTGTGCTAGGAGAAGCGAGAAGCAGAACAAAGAGACATACCAAAAGAGAGAATAAACTACCATCCTGCAGAAAGCTGCCGAAACCCAGTTTAAAGGAAGGCTCTAGTGAGATAAATCCAAAGCCAGCTATACCCAGAAAAATGAAAGTAAAATTTGAGGCTACCAAGAACAAAGAAAAGCAAATGACCTATAAATATATGAGAACTAAAGGCCCAGTGCATGAAATTCATGCACTTGGGGGAGGGGGGAGTCCCTCAGTCTGGCCTTCGCCCTCTCACAGTCCAGGAGCCCTGGGAGGATGTCCAACTGTGGGCTTAGGCTCGCATCAGATAACCTTAGTGCTGCCTTGGAGGCGGGAGAGGCTCCCACCACTGCCACTCACTCGCCAGCTGTGAGCCCAGCTTCTGGCTGAGCGGCGCTCCCGCTGTGGGAGAGCACTGACCACTAGGGGGCAGCTCCTGCCTTGAGTGTCTGCCCCCAGGTGGTCAGTGTGCATCATAGTGACCTGTCGTTTCAGGGCGAAACTGGCTCTCTGACATCCCCCAAGGGGTCCTGGATTACAAGAGGGTGCAGGCCAGACCGAGGGACTCCACCAGCACACAATCAGGGTCAAGGAAGGACACGGGAGGTTGGCCAACCGGGGAAGGACTGTGGGAGGGCTCCAGGGCATGTCCGGCCCCTCTCACTCAGTCCCAATTGTCTGGACCCCGGCAGCAAGCTAACCTAGCGGTCAGAGTATCTGTCCCCTGGTGGTCAGTGCACGTCACTGGGACCCCTCGGGAGATAATGACCCTGCCTTGAGTGTGATAGAGGGCGGTGCCCCAACCCCCCAATCAGCCCTACCCTGAGCGTGACTGAGGGTGGCATCGCAACCTCCCAATCCGCCCTGCTTTGTGTATGACAGGGGATGGCCCCCCAACTCCCCAATCGGCCCTGCTCTGAGCCCGACCAGGGGCTGCACCTAGGGATTGGGCCTGCCCTCTGCCACCCGGGAGCAGCCCCACACTGAGCTGGGCCCACACTGCCCCAGTCGACTGTCTGCCCCCTGGTGGTCAGTGCACGTCATAGCGAGCAGTTGAGCAGCTTAGCATATCAATAGCATATTACACTTTGATTGGTTGAACGGCCTACTGGCCAACCGGACACTTAGCATATTAGGCTTTTATTATATAGGACTAGAGGCCTGGTGCACAAAAACTTGTGCACTCAGGGGGGAAGAGGGGGCCCTCAGCCCTGCCTGTGCCCTCTCGCAGTCTGGAACCCCTCGGGAGATAATGACCTGCTGGCTTAGGCCTGCTCCTGGGTGGCAGAGGGCAGGCCCAATCCCTAGGTGCAGCCCCTGGTCGGGCTCAGAGCAGGGCTGATTGGGGAGTTGGGGCACTGCCCCCTGTCATGCACAGAGCAGGGCGGATTGGGAGGTTGCGATGCCACCCCTAGTCACGCTCAGGGTAGGGCTGATTGGGGGGTTGGGGCACCGCCCTGTCACACTCAAGGCAAGGTCGATGGGGAGGTTGCGGCGCCACCCCCTGTCACGCACAGAGCAGGGCCAATCAGGGGGTTGGGAAGCTCCCCCCTGTCACTCACAGAGTAGGGCCGATAGGGGAGTTAGGGCACCGCCCCCTGTCACACACACAGCAGGGCTGATCAGGGGGTTGGGGTGCCACCCTCTATCACCCACAGAGCAGGTCCGATCAGGGGGTTGGGGCGCCACCACTGTCACACTCAGGGCAGGGCCGATGGGGAGGTTATGGCTCTACCCCATCACACACAGAGCAGGGCCCGTGTGGGGCAGGGGGGTTGGGGCGCCGCCCTCTATCACCCACAGAGCAGGGCCGATCAGGGGGTTGGGGCGCCGCCACTCTCACACTCAGGGCAGGGCCTATGGGGAGGTTATGGCTCTACCCTGTCACACACAGAGCAGGGCCTGTGGGGGGGGGGGGTTGGGGCGCTGCACCCTGTCACACACAGAGCCGCAGGGCGATCAGGGGGTTGGGCGCCGCCCCCTGTCACGCTGATCCGGTGCCAGGAGGCCTCGCGGCTCCACTGATCCCGATGCTGGGAGGCATATTACCCTTTTACTATATAGGATAGAGGCCTGGTGCATGGGTAGGGGCTGGCTGGTTTGCCCTGAAGGGTGTCCTGGATCAGGGTGGGGGTCCCCACTGGGGTGCCTGGCCAGCCTGGAAGAGGTGATGATGGCTGTTTGCAGCTGGTCACACCCCCTTCAGGGTGGGGGTCCCCACTGGGGTGCCTGGCCAATCTGGGTGAGGAGCTGAGGGCTGCTTTCAGGCTGGCAGTTGACTGAAGCTCCCAACCGCTCCTTTTTTTCTTTTTTTTTTTTTTTATTTATTCTGGGCCAGCTTTAGCTCTGGCTCTAGCTCTGAGGCTTCCACTGCTGAAAGCAGGTATCTGGTTTGTTTGTGTTCTATAATCGAAACAATGTATAACTCCAGCTCTGAGACCCCCGCCTGCTGAAAGCTGGTTTCTGGGGTTTTGTTTAGCTTCTATATTTTTTACAATATTTCTTAGAGTTGCAGCTCAGAGGCCGGCAACGCAGGCGGGGAACGTTGGAGTCCACAATCACTGGAGCAAGCAAGCCTCCCTGTTCGCTTCAGTGCATGGCTGCCGGCCGCCATCTTGGCTGACAGTTAATTTGCATAAGGATATGCTGATTAGCCAATGGGAAGGGTAGTGGTCGTACGCTAATTACCATGTTTCTCTTTTATTAGTGTAGATGTGACCAAAAGTAGACTTCTATTGGCAGGACTGAATGAAAGGACATAAAGGAGCAGTAGTTTTAAAATTCTCAGGGGAAAGTATGCCCCACAGTATTCTACACTCAAGCAATCATTCAAGTGAGAAGGGGAGGAAAAGATGACAGAAATTGAAAACCCCAGTAAATTTACTATCCAGAAATTCTTTCTGAAAACATGACTAGAAGATGAACTTCAGCAAAATTAAAAACAAATTTTAAAGGACTCTATGGAATAAAAGAAGTGGCAGGGAGCCAAGAAACTCTAACATTTATGTTTAAATTTAAATAGGTAATGATCATTTTCAAAATTACAGCACTATTAACTACATTAAATTTTACATGCTATCAGCATGGGAAGTTATATGAAAGAAAAATGAGGGAGAGAAGTAAAAGCATTATATTGTTAGGGCCATAATATAGAATGTTGATTAATTCTTAATACTATATTGATAGAAACATATAGTATTAAATTTGTATGATATAAATTTGAGTGACGCTCCTAGAATTAACAGGGGGTGGGGCTGGAAAGTTTCCAAGCAATTACAGGGCTAAGAGAAACAACAGAAGAAGAGGAAGAAGGAGGAGGAGGAGGAGGAGGAGGGGGAGAAAGGGGAGGAGAAGGGGGAGGAGGAAGAACAAACAAGAAAACATCATAAACAGATAATAAATCAGGGTGGCAGAGATATGTATAAACATATAAAAATAAATGTGAATTAGTTAAATACATCTATTTAAAACAAATATTTATTTTGATTTAAAAATTCAGCCACCTGGTGTTTGTAAGAAGCATAACTAAAATAAAAATTATAGTAAGATAGAAAATAAAGAGGTGAAAAAGGTGATACCAGGCAAATGCTAACAAACATCTGACAGATGTAGAAATAGTAATACCAGGAAAAACTGAATTCAACTAAAAAGCTCGACAGGGACAGAGGACACTTGACGTTGATGACAGAAGCATCATGAAGCTTATGTACCTGACAGTGTAGCCCTGAAATGAAGTCCAACCTGATGCCCCAGGGAAGGAGCAGGCTGCGGTAGCAGCTCTGCAGAAGCAGCAGTGGAGGCGCGGGGTCCTACTAGGCAGCCAAAGGACAAAAGTGATCTCACCGACCCCAAGAAATGAAAAACTGAAAAATAGTAAAATGCTAGCACACAATAGTTCTTCGCTGTAAATCTCAAAATATTGTTTAAAACTCTCGAGGGCTTCTGAAGCTGGAAATGACTGAGTAGTGAATCATTCTAACCCTTCTCTCAATAACAGTTATAAACACAGCACAAAACACAGGAAAAACATCGAACGGCACAGAAGAGCCACTCAAAGCAGGAAGAAGCCAGAGGGACATCGAGCCTTAAAGGAAGAGAAGTAGGAGGGCTCCACACTGCCACACGCTGAGCTGGGCCCACACTGCCCCACACTGAGCTGGGCCCACACTGCCCCACACTGAGCTGGGCCCACACTGAGCTGGGCTCACACTGAGCTGGGCCCACACTGAGCTGGGCCCACACTGCCCCCCGCTGAGCTGGGCACACACTGAGCTGGGCTCACACTGAGCTGGGCCCACACTGAGCTGGGCCCACACTGCCCCACACTGAGCTGGGCCCACACTGTCCCACCCTGAGCTGGGCCCACACTGAGCTGGGCCCACACTGCCCCACACTGAGCTGGGCCCACACTGCCCCACACTGAGCTGGGCCCACACTGTCCCACCCTGAGCTGGGCCCACACTGAGCTGGGCCCACACTGAGCTGGGCCCACACTGCCCCACACTGAGCTGGGCCCACACTGCCCCACACTGAGCTGGGCCCACACTGAGCTGGCCCCACACTGCCCCACACTGAGCTGGGCCCACACTGCCCCACGCTGAGCTGGGCTCACACTGCCCCACACTGAGCTGGGCTCACACTGCCCCACACTGAGCTGGGCCCATACTGCCCCACACTGAGCTGGGCCCACACTGCCCCACGCTGAGCTGGGCTCACACTGCCCCACGCTGAGCTGGGCTCACACTGAGCTGGGCCCACACTGCCCCACACTGAGCTGGGCCCACACTGAGCTGGGCTCACACTGCCCCACACTGAGCTGGGCTCACACTGCCCCACACTGAGCTGGGCCCACACTGAGCTGGGCTCACACTGCCCCACACTGAGCTGGGCTCACACTGCCCCACACTGAGCTGGGCTCACACTGCCCCACACTGAGCTGGGCCCACACTGAGCTGGGCTCACACTGAGCTGGCCCCACACTGCCCCATGCTGAGCTGGGCTCACACTGCCCCACACTGAGCTGGGCCCATACTGCCCCACACTGAGCTGGGCCCACACTGCCCCACGCTGAGCTGGGCTCACACTGCCCCACGCTGAGCTGGGCTCACACTGAGCTGGGCCCACACTGCCCCACACTGAGCTGGGCCCACACTGAGCTGGGCTCACACTGCCCCACACTGAGCTGGGCCCACACTGCCCCACGCTGAGCTGGGCTCACACTGCCCCACGCTGAGCTGGGCTCACACTGAGCTGGGCCCACACTGCCCCACGCTGAGCTGGGCTCACACTGCCCCACGCTGAGCTGGGCTCACACTGAGCTGGGCCCACACTGCCCCATGCTGTGCTGGGCTCACACTGAGCTGGCCCCACACTGCCCCACACTGAGCTGGGCCCACACTGCCCCACGCTGTGCTGGGCTCACACTGCCCCACACTGAGCTGGGCCCATACTTCCCCACACTGAGCTGGGCCCACACTGAGCTGGGCCCACACTGAGCTGGGCCCACACTGCCCCACACTGAGGTGGGCCCACACTGAGCTGGGCCCATACTTCCCCACACTGAGGTGGGCCCACACTGAGCTGGGCTCACACTGAGCTGGGCTCACACTGCCCCACACTGAGCTGGACCCACACTGAGCTGGGCCCACACTGCCCCACACTGAGCTGGGCCCACACTGAGCTGGGCCCACACTGCCCCACACTGAGCTGGACCCACACTGAGCTGGGCCCACACTGCCCCATGCTGAGCTGGGCCCACACTGAGCTGGGCCCACACTGCCCCACACTGAGCTGGGCCCACACTGAGCTGGGCCACACTGCCCCACACTGAGCTGGGCTCACACTGCCCCACACTGAGCTGGGCCCACGCTGACCTGCTGTCCTGTTTACACTGCACAGGGGCAGTGGAGTTTAAGCAGAAAGAGGCTGTCTCCCTGGGCGGGAGTACTAGGTGGGACTTGAGGCATTTATCATGATTAGGAACTTAGGGGACCAATCCCAGAAAGGAAGTAGCCTTAGATGGGGAGACCTGAATTCTGCTCAGAAACCCCCCTGAAATCCTTGCTGGCTTCTCGCTGGGCACGCAGAGGGCAACAGCCAAGGGCCCCTGGAAAACAGCAGCTGGACGCCGGGGAGCGCTGAGCAGAGGCCTGAGCAGCTGCCCGCAGCTGAGGAACAGTGTGGTGCTCAAACCCTGACACGTCAGAGGACCGTGGGGCGCGGGTTGGTCTATTGGGCATTTGGCTGGGCCACAGTGTCTGGATAAGCAGGCAACCTCTCCCTGAGTGTTTCTGGGGGGTGTGGATGAGATTAACACTTGCACCCGCTGTCCTCCATGTGGGTGGGCCTCTGCCATCAGCGGAAGGCGTGAGCCCCCCAGACGGAGCGCCTCCAGGAGGAGGATGCTTCACGGCACAGCCTTCGGGCTTGAACTGGCAGGCGTGGACCTACCGACTCCTCACTGCCCAGGCCAGTTACCTAACAGAAATCGCTTTCTGCACATCCGGCTGGTTCTGTTCCCTGAGAACATTCACTGGTCTCCCAGTAACACATCTGCTTCCCTGAAACCCTGACGGTGCTGCCCCAGGACTGGAGGGAAACTGGAGTAGACCCACCCACAAAACCCGGGCCCAGGTCTACAGACGCCAGGTCACTCGCCGTGATTTAACTTGACAGACACATGACTGTGCCCAGACTTTAGGTGACTACGTGATGACACACGTCAATGTCATTGCAAATGACTGTATTCCTTATATTCTCCCAAAGAAGAAGGTAACCCCGTGCCATGCCGGGCCCCAGGGGCCCCCGTTTGGGGGGGGGACAGGCGCAAGGCGGAGCGTGACCCGAGCCTTCACACTGTTTCCCACAGGAGGCCAGGCAGGGGGAGCCGGCTCGGACGGCCAGTGTGGGTGAGGTTGGCAGGCGCTGGCTCTCGTGGTCTCCAGTTCCCTGATATCCGGGCAGGTGACTGAAGGCAGGGACTATTGTCTTCATGTGTGACAGTGACATCAGGAGGCGTTGGGACTATGGACCCGGATTGGTTGGAGGGTTTACGCTATGATTTTCACCTACTTGCGAAAGCTGGATTGCAGGGGAGGCATAAGCAACTTTGGCTGTCAGTTTGGCTCTGTGATGAATGGCTGCTAAATAGACAAATACAAAATCTAGGAAAACACAATGACTAGAAACCAACCTCTTCAGCACCCAGAGTCTCCATGATGCGCCATCCAAAATGGGACAGCAACACACATTCAAGAAGCAGGCGTACCTGACACTTGAACATCAGAAGCCGAGGGAGGATCTGTGTTACCCTCCCCCGCAGGAACGCGGCGTCTTGAGGACCGGGATCTGTCTCTCACTCACTTTGTATCCCAGAGCCCAGAACGGTGACAGCCAGGAAGCAGGTGTTCAGTAAACGTTCATTGTTACTGATGGACAGACTTTGAAAATATAAGAGTATTTGCATAACAAAGAATCGTTCATAGGAGTCAATTTGAACATCTAGGTAAAATGGATGGTTTTCCCAGAAAATGCAAATGACCAATGTTACTCAGAAGGAAGCTGAAAGCCCAGTAGGCTGATTCCCCGGTGTTGGAGGTAACAGCTGCAGTAGTGACTGCTTCCACCTTCTTCGAGTCTCTCTCAGTTCACTCCCCGCCCAACAGGACCTAAGCAGCAGCCTTCCCCCACCTGCTCACGAATGCTTTCAAACACGTTCCATCTTGTTATTGATGGAAATTATCTCCAGTGTTATCCTCAGTTTTTAATGTGCATCGTTTCTAATTTTTTGTTGCCGTGAACCACACTGAATGGGAAGTGTTGTGTGTGTGTCTGTTGGCACCGACATGGACATGTCTCTAGGGCAGAGAGTTTTCCTCGTAAAACTGCAGCGTGTGTGCCGCCTGGCCAGGGTGGCATGCGAGTGACGGTGTCAGGTATAATGATGCCACCCCCGGTGCTGTGCGGAGCCTGGCTCCGAGGCTGCTGGGCCCGACATTGGGGTGGAAGCGTGTCCCTCCTGCCCTCTTTGTGCCAGCTTGCACCTCAGGTTTAGCAGCCATGCCAGGCTGCGGGAGAGAGAGACATCGGAGCTGCTCCTGCGGACCTGAGGGGTCGTGGCAGTGACTTTGGCTGAGAGGCCCAGGGAGGGGAGTGGACATAGTGAAGTGTAAGGCCGCTCTGCAAACGGCAGCAACGTGGTAGGAACAGAATTAGGGAAAGGACGGCCCAGAGACAGGGGTAGGGTGGGTGGAGGGTGGATGCTGTGAGGACAGCTGCAGGCACGGCTGAGTCAGGCTGAGGGGGCAGATGAGGTGACATAGGCAGTGGCCTCCTCTAGGCCCATCATAAGAATTAAATGACATAATGAAACACCTGCTCCATGTCTGGCCCAAGGTCAGTGGTCGGTAAATGCTGACTCTGTTCTGTTCTACGAATGGGGCTAAAAGGACAGACTCTGGGTGGGCCTTCCTCCCATCCTGGCAACCAGAAGCCCAGCTTCCCAGGTGTGTTGTGTCCTGGGCCACACCCCCTGGGGCAGCTCTCCTGGCAGAAAGGCTGCGGACCTGCTGCTGGGCCCCCGCCCCCCGGGAGCTCCCTCCACGGGGCTCGCTTCTCTCTGCCCCGCACCAGGCCTGCTTGCTCAGCTGGCTCTGATCAGATCTCCCTGAGCCACATTCTCTGTCTTCATTTGTCCTTGTTTATGTTTCCTCGCAAACAAATGTCATGTCTTTCCCACGGCTTCTTTCTGGCAGTGACTTTAACCCTGTGTGGACGGGACAGTCTCTGCTCAAGGCCCAGCCTCCTTTCTGTGCCGGGGAGCCAATGCTGCCTGTGATGCAGGGGCTGCTGCCCTGGGGGGAAGTGCATGGGAATCTGCATGGAGCACCCCAGAGATGGTGGGCAGGGCCCAAGGGGCGTTACAAAGCAAACCTACATTTTATTTTACTTTTAAATTTCATTTCATTTAAATAAAACTAGAAGTAATTTATTGCTTATGTTTAAAACACTTTCTTGTGTTTATTGTACAAAAAATTGAAAATAAAGATAAAAGGATGGGGAACTCCTTTTCCAACTATAAATGCTGTTCACATTTTGGCATGCATCATTTGTGTGACCATGCATATATGCATATACTAGGTTTGCAGAGCTGGAATTGCATGATATATGTCTTACCTATTATACTGTGAACATACTTTTCCATGTTCTTCATGAACCACCTTGTGTTCCACTGTTTAGTTGTCCCATAGTTAACTAGCCCAGGGGTTCGGTCATAGGGCATTTGAGTCAATCGAAAGGCAGGCTTCTTTCAGCACAGTTTGCTGGTCCACACCGGGGGGGGGGGGGGGCTGGGGGGAGCCTAGGAATTTACATTTCTAACAAATCCACATGTGAGGCTAATACCAGCCAATCAACGTAGCCCGACTTCCTGCCTTGGGACATAGGTGGCTTCCGCGCCCATGAGTATAAGTAACACCACTCAAAACGGGCGAGCACAATCTTCGGCACTCCTCTGATTTCCTTGGGAATGAATTCCTAGAAGCAGGATTATCGAGACAGACACCCCTTAGTTTAAGGCTGTTGTTGCACACTGCCAGAGGATTTGCTCAATCCATTTCCCCACCAGAGCACCCAGTTCTGGACCTGGTGCTCATTTAAACTGGTTTGAAGTGAAATATGCCCACCTCCTCTGCCTTATGTCGCCAAGGAAGCTAGGTTCCCATCCCGCAGGTGTGCGAGCCCAGGAGCCCCGCTCCCCTTTCCGAGGCCCGGTTCCTTCACTATTAAAGGGAAAGAATGTTCCCTTGCCCACGCTCCTAGGTTGCTGTGGCATTACAAAGTGATGGGTGAGAGTGCCCTTCCTAAATTGTTGCCCACATGTAGATGGGAGGGTCCTAAGAGCTTTTCAGAAGGATTAGGATATGGCCTGTATTGTGGAAACTTCTGGAAAGTAGAGTTATTGGGGAGAAGTTGTCTAAAGGGCTGATCTTTGCAACCTGAACTGTGGGCTCCAGTAAATACCTGTAGGAGCCCCAGTGATGCAGTACAATGTTGAATGTTTCACAACCTGCAAGGGGCAGGGTGCGGGGGAGGCCTTGATTTTAGCCTTTGCCAATTATCCTGTGTCAGTTCTCCCTCTAAGCCCTCTTCCAAGCTGCCAGTGTGTCACATGATGTAGTGAAATAATTAGGAATTGATGAGTTGTACCTATTTATACTTTTGTGTTTCATACAATTTATTTAATTACTAGAGGCCTGGTGCACAAAAATTTGTGCACTCGGGGGGGAGGTGGGGGTCCCTCAGCCTGGCCTGTGCCCTCTCGCAGTCTGGGACCCCTGGGGAGATAATGACCTGCTGGCTTAGGCCTGCTCCCGGGTGGCAGAGGGCAGGCCCAATCCCTAGGTGCAGCCCCTGGTCGGGCTCAGAGCAGGGCTGATTGGGGGGTTGGGGCGCTGCCCCCTGTCACTCACAGAGCAGGGCCGATCAGGGGGTTGGGGCGCTGCCCCCTGTCACTCACAGAGCAGGGCCCATCAGGGGGGTTGGGGCTCCGTACCCTGTCACGCACAGAGCAGGGCAGATCAGGGGGTTGGGGCACTGCCCTCTATCACCCACAGAGCAGGGCCAATCAGGGGGTTGGGGGGCTCCCCCCTATCAGGCACAGAGCAGGGCCTGTGGTGGGGCAGTTGGGGCGCCACACCCTGTCACACACAGAGCAGGGCAGATAGGAAGGTTGTGGCCCCGCCCCCTGTCACACACAGAGCTGCAGGGCGAACAGGGGGTTTGGGCGCTGCCCCCTGTCACGCTGATCCCAGGTGCCAGTAGGCCTCGCGGTGCTGGGAGGCATATTACCCTTTTACTATACAGGATAGAGGCCTGGTGCACGGGTGGGGGCCAGCTGGTTTGCCCTGAAGGGTGTCCTGGATCAGGGTGGGGGTCCCCACTGGGGTGCCTGGCCAGCCTGGGTGAGGGGCTGATGGCTGTTTGCAGCTGGTCACACCCCCTTCAGGGTGGGGGTCCCCACTGGGGTGCCTGGCCAGTCTGGGTGAGGGGCTGAGGTCTGTTTTCAGGCTGGCGGGTGAATGAAGCTCCCAACCACTCCTTTTTTTCTTTTTATTCTGGGCCAGCTTTAGCTCTGAGGCTTGGCTCCAGCTCTTAGGCCTCGGCTGCTGAAAGCAGGTATCTGGTTTGTTTGGGTTCTATAATCGAAACACTGTTTCAACTCCAGCTCTGAGATCCCGGCTGGCTGAAAGCAGGTTTCTGGGGTTTTGTTTAGCTTCTATATTTGTAACAATGTTTCAAACTGCAAGCTCAGAGGCTGGCAGCAGCAGGCGGGGAACGTTAGCTTCCTCTGTCACTGAAGCAAGCAAGCCTCATGTTCGCTTCAAGCTGCCTGGCTGCCTGCCGCCATCTTGGCTGGCAGTTAATTTGCATATCGCCCTGATTAGCCAATGGGAAGGGTAGCGGAGTGACACCAATTTGCATGTTTCTCTTTTATTAGTGTAGATAATTTAATTATAAGTGTCTATAACTTTAATTTTGATAATGACTATATTAAACAACTGGCTTGCAAAAGTTATTGAGAGACTTAATAATTGGCTGTCATTGGCCCGCACTCGCTGGCTCAGAGAACCACTGGAGGCCCCGCACAGCTGAGCGCTTCAAAGTCATTTTTCCATCTCACAAGAATGAGCGCATGTTACACTGACTTCACTGTTTGCATTCACTGAGGGCTATGCATTGGCAATCTGGATATTTTGGTTCCAGATGTTTGGTGGTTGTGTCTGAAAGTAGTCCAGTATTAGGCTTTGCAGGCAACGCGATGCGGGGCCCTGCTAAGACATCTGGCTCCCACACTGTGCAGCGGCTCCCGGCATGTGACTCGTGCAGAGAGAAGGCTGGCGATTAGGGGAAGCACGCACGCTCTATTTCCAGAACCTCATCAGTGGTCTTGAGAGATCAGTTTTCAATGGCTGCTGTTCTTGCTTTTTAATTATCTTAGTTTGGCTTTATTGTGATCAATTGCACTGGTTGTGGGTTGGGTGGTGAGTCCTACAGCGTTCTGCTCTGCATCACATTGCTAATGCTTGTGGGCTGTACGTTTCCAGGAAGCCGACTTGAATCTGGGTGTGTAAGAGCCATTCATACCTTTTTCACTATGGGATGTAAATAACACAAAAAATTGCCTGTACAGTGATATTTCATTAAAGTGTACCCCTGCCTGTGAAGCTGTGCTCTATAAATAGCCTATTATGTGTGGTATCCAATAAAGTAATAATAAATTTGCTGGGTTATCTTCAATTTTGGGAATTGTTTTAAAATGTAAATAAAAATTTAAATAATATGCACATGCTTCTATTGTTCTCCTACAAATAATAAAAATTCTTATGTGTTTGCCTCTGACCTTCATCACATGGTAGCCCCCCTTGTTTATGGGGGGGACATGTTCCAAGATCCCAACTGGATGCCTGAACTTACACATACTTTGAACCCTTCACACACACACACACACACACACACACACCCCTTTCCACTGGAAGGAGGCACTTTGAGGCTTCTCTTTGGCTTATCCCAATCGCCAGCATCACTGCTCTGTGCGCCATTTTAAGTAAAATGAGGGTGACTTGCACACAAGCACTGTGATCTCATAACAGACCAGCAGGTGGTCACGTACATACAACATGGACCCGCTGGACAAAGGGGTGAATCACATCCCTCACAGGACGGAGCAGGATGCTGGGAATGTCATCACGCCACTCGCCATGGCACGCAACTGCACACTTCTGAGTTGTTTATTCTGGAAATTTCTATTTAATATTTCGAACTGTGGTTGACGGCTGGTAGCTAAAACTGTGGAAAGGGAAACCGTGGCTGGGGGAGGAGGGACTGACTGCTGTATTTGTTGAATTTCTGACGGGCAGGAGCACCAGGCACGGGCTCTGAGGACAGCTCCTTCCCCTGGCGAAGTGAGCCGAGCGAAGGTGACCTCCTTCCCGCCAACACTGGCAGGATTTCTCTTTCCTCCCCAGCAGGGGTGGCCGTGCTCACGGTGCTGGCTGGTTCTCCTGACAGATGGTCAGGGAGGCACATGCTCAGGCGCTGCCCCGTGCGCCGTGGGAGTGCCCGCCCCGTCCACCTCCCCATGAGCTCCTCCCACGGCACTGGCTGAGCTCAGGGAGCAAGCGGGGCCTTTGGGACCAGACCTCCCTTCTGGGGAGCCCATCCAGGGAATGCGATGCTGGCTCCACATTTGAAAACCAAGTAACGTAAGGCACCACATTAAGAGAAGCCTCACATACGTCATTATCTCAGTTGATGCAGGAAAAGCATTCAGCCAAACCCAGCAGCCTTTTCTGATAAAAGCACTCAGTATACTAGGACCAGAAGGGCATTTCCCCAACATGGAAAGGCTGCATATGAAAAGCCACGGCTGGCATCACACCCAGTGGTGCCAGGCTGAGGGCCTTCCTCCCAGACTGGAGCAAGACCAGGGTGCCAGCTTTTGCCACTTCATTTCAACATTTTTAAAAATATGTATTTTTATTGATTTCAGAGAGGAAGAGAGAGATAGAAACATCAATGATGAGAACCATCGATCAGTTGCTTCCTGCTCACCCCTTACTGGGGATCAAGCCCGCAACACAGGCATGTGCCCTTGACCAGATTCGAACCCAGGACCCTTCAGTTCACAGGCTGACGCTCTATCCACTGAGCCAACCCAGCTAGGGCTCACTTCAACATTTTATTACAGTTCTTGTCAGAGCAATTAGAAAACAGAAGGAAATACAAGGCATCCAAATTGAAAAAGAAGAAGTAAAACTATATTTACAGATGATATGATTTTATATATAGAAAACCCTGAAGAATCCACACAGAAACTATTAGAATTAATAAACAAATTCACCAAAGTTGAATAACAAAAATAGTTGTTTTCTGAACAACAGTAATAAATAGTACAAAAAAGATATTTTTAAAAGCAGTTCCATTTACATAGCATCAAAAAGAATAAAATATTTAGGAATAAATTTAACCAAGGAAAGGCAAGATTTGTACACTGAAAACTACACCCCCAGCCCTCATGTATGTCTGAATGGGTGGTCGCAGGTTCCGGCCTAAGTGTTGGTCAGATTCCTTTTTGGGGAATTTCCTGAGGGAATCCACACAGCCTTATCCAGCCTTCCTGGAAGCCCCCACCTTGCCCCTGTTCACCCCGGGAGGCCTGGAATCAGCCAGGAGGCTGGGGTGGTGCACTGGGAAGGGGCAGTGGCTGGCCTCCTCCTTGGCCGCCTGTGAGGGACTGCATCATCTCCCAGGAGACACTGTCTCTGAAGAACTGAATGGGAAGAAGCCAGTCTGACGATGAGGGCCTGTAATAGCCATTCTACTCGTGCGGATAAAAAGCAAGCACCCAGCCCTGGCCGGTGTGGCTCAGCTGGTTGGGTACCGTCCCATGCACTGAAGGTTGCAGGTTCGATTCCTATCAGGGCACATGCCCAGATGGGAGGCTCGATCCCCAGTAGGGGGCCCGCAGGAGGCAGCCAATCCATTGTTCTCTCCCCCTCTCTTCCTCTCTCTCCAAAAATCAATAAAAATATTCAAAGAAAAAGAGAGCCTCCCAGTCTGCTCTGTTTAAATGGGAGCACACGTGCTGCTTTGCGTGGGGCTGCGGATGCCTGGGTGTGAGCGGAGCGGGCGGGACTGGCCGGCAGGCACACTTAGGAACCCTGGCGGCTCACTGCTGGCCTGGGGGCTCCGGGAGCTCTCCTGCCAAGTGGAGCCAATGCGCCCGAGGTTTGTTCACTCAGATGGGTTGGCAACTGGCAGCTGAGAGTTGTGCCCAAGGTGGCCTGTGGCCAGCACCGTTTGGACAGAGAGGGAGGGCAGACCCTCCCCTGGCCCCTCCCCCAGAGCTCCCAGCGTGGCTCTCTAAGAACATGCAGAGGGAGTGGCCCTGGGATCCTGGAGTCCTGGTCATGTGCGTGGCCTCCGGCCAGGGAGCCCCTCCTCCCAGCTGAGGTCACCCTTCCCGGGAAGCAGATGTTGGAAAAGGCACTTCTGCATCCAGAACCCTCATTACACAGGCCTGGCCCCAGGGAGCCAGCGCTGGGCTGGAGGCAGGCAGCTCGGGGGCCCGCTGGGGGTGCTGGGTCTGGAGCACAGCCAGGGACACGCTGAGGGCCCAGCCGGAGGGGTGCCCCCTCCTCCAGGGACAGAGGAGCCCAGGCTATTTGTGTGGGCGCCCTGAGGTTGGGTCAAACCCCGGAGGCAGCTCCAAACAAACCGCGGCAGCAGTAGCCTGTTATTAAGTCTGACGGCAAACAGCTCCCTTCCCAGGCCTGGGGCGGAGGAGGAAGGGCTTGCCGAGTCCATTTCTCTGCGGCTGAGTGTTCCTTACGGGGTCCACTGACTCACTTCTTCTCAAACAGTTACAAGAAGCCACAGAAAATGGACACACAAAGCACTTCCCTCCTGTAAGCCTCACCATGTCGGTAGCTTCACGCGATTCTCCGCAAGCTTAGCACAAAGGTGGAGGCAACAATAAGCCCCGAAGAGTGACCTTCACTGGGAGAAACTCCACTCCAGGCCCCCACCCAGCAGCACCTGGCGGCTCAGCTCTCCCACGTGTGGAGCCTGACAATAGGGTGCTCTGGGAGGGGCTGGAAGGGAGGTTAGTCTCCCCTTTCCGGTGTGAAGAGAAGTGTTGCCCGTTTGAAACACTTGACAACAGCAGCTCAGCCAGAGCAATGCCACAATCGGTGTGCCGGGGGCATCAGGCTCCCGGGCCAGGGGCAGGCGAATCCTGGCCCTCGCTGCTCTGGGATGAAGGATCGCTTCTCCCTGTCGCCTCCACTGCAGCACCAGCCAGTCTCCGGAGTGAGAAGGGAACGGAAGCCGGCGGTGGCGTCTCTGGAAGAGTTTCAGGAAAGAAGTGAAGACTGGAAAGCACCGGCCTCTGGATGAGGGTCAGGGCTCACGTGCTGTGTGTGGAACGAATTGGCAGGAGTCAGCGCGCCAGCAAAGTGCTGTGTGGGTCCTTTTGGGGTTTTGCGCAAGGACCCTGCTGGCTGCGCAATGAAGCGTGAGCCTTGGCAAGGCTTGCGAAGCAGCTGGAAGATGGGGGCTGGGCTGCCTGGGCCAGACATCCTCCCCCACCCCCTGGGGCAGGCCCCTGTAAGGGTGGCCTCCGCTAAACACGCTTGCCTGGAGCAGGAGGAGGGGCCAGGACAGAGGGTCTTCCTGTGGCCCTGGCCAGAGCAGCCCAGAGGCCACCTGAGGGTGAAGGACATTGCCCAGCTTGGGGGGGCTTTGCTCTAAGCCACCCAGAGACAGCGTAACACAGCCTGGCGAAGCAGCCCGGCCTCTGGGCAGTGTAAGGACCCACCCATCCTTCCCACTGACCCTCCCCTAACCCAGAGCCCAGCCCCCTCTGCACAGTGGAGCTAGCAGTACGGACCTGGCAGGGCTGCTGAGAGGACTGGAGAGGACTTAGGAGGAGTCTGGGGAAGAGGGCTGACCCGGGAACTGGGGAGGGGGATTTTGACTGGAAAAGGTAAGACTAACATAAAAGTAACTGTGTGTAAGCGCTGTAAATTGGTTTCCCACGGGGTGCAGGCTAACAATTGTGTAACTGCTGTGCATGCATGTGGGACTGAACACATAAGTACCTGGGTGGTGGGGGGACCCACAGTGCTCAGGGGCAGGAGGCTCACTACCATCAGATGCTGGCCCATGAGCGGCCTCCCTACAACATTAAACATGGCAAGGACCATCACAGTCCACCCAACCACTGTGGCTGCATAAAAAATCGCCCCAAACCTAGCGTGGGAAACACTTTCTACTCTGCTCACAGTTCCTGAGGGTCAGGGATGCAGGCAGGACAGACGCCTGCATTTGACAGGGATGGCTGCTCTCTGCTCTAAGTTGCCTGGGGCCCCAGCTGGTAGACTCAAAGTCTGGAAGACGGGTTTTCTGAAGGCTCCGCTCCTCCACTCACACCTCTGGTGGCTGACCAGGGCTTCTGCTGAAGCTGTTGGCTGGAACACCTCCATGGGCCTCTCCATGGAGCTTGGGCTTCCTCACAGCATGGCGGCTGAGTCCAAAGGAGGGAGAGGGCGGGGAGAGAGAGAGAGAGAGAGAGAACAAAGAGAAAGCCATATTGTCTTTTATGACCTGGCATTGACCATCTATCTCCAAGCATCACTCCTTTGCATCCTATTGGTTGAGGCAAATCCACCCGGTTCAGGAAAAGGGATCTTGTCTTTCTGGATACGGAGGGACACTTTTGTGTTGTGAGACGAGCACACGGGATGGGATGGGAGATATACTGGTGGGGTGGGGCCACCGTTGGAGAATACAATCTCCCACAGCCCCACCCAATCCCTTCCCTTTCCGGAGTCACCACTTCCCATTTCTTCGGTCGCCTCCGTGCCTTTACAGACATAGGTACCCTCGGACTTGGCTTGGGCTTTTGACGGGAGGAGTTAGCATGCTTAATTTTTGCATAAGTGGGATTCCCCTTTTTCACTTAATATAAATCTGTTAGTACATGCAGATCCCTTTCTCTAGTTTTATTTATTGCAGTATAATATTCCACAATTTGCTTATGTTGCAATTTATGTAACCATTTCTTTATTTTGATGGATCTTGGAAGTGTGTCCTGCATTTTTTAATATGAGCTCTACGGCAGTAGGTATTTCTCTATGCGCTATTTTACACCCTCAGCACCAAATGCGGATGTTTCTCAGGAAACCATGACAAGTGAGGTGCCCTCCCCAGAGCCCACTTCATGTTCAGTCCCCACCAGGGCCCCAGGCCCGAGGGCCGCCGTCACACAGCCAATGCTTCTGCAGTCCTGTTCCCACTCAGAGGAACAAAAGGTTTTTTTCTTTTTAAAAATATTTTTATTGATTTTTAGTGAGAGAGGGAGAAGGAAAGAGAAACATCAATGTGAGAGAGAAACACCGACTGACAGCCTCCTGCACTCCCCCTCCTGAGGATCAAGCCTGCAACCAGAGCACATGCCCCGACAGGGAATCAAACAGGCAACATTTTGGGACAGGATAGCACCCGACCACATGAGGCACACCAGCCAGGGTAGCCAGGGCTCTTCTTATTGTTCCTACGGTCCTGGTTTTGCTCCTGATGCCTAGATGAAACTGTGCCCAACTCAGAACCATCAACGTAGACAGGAACATAGGATTGGCTTCAACCAATCTGGGCTCGTCTCTGGAGCTGGAGTTTAGCTCAGCATCCCTGGGATGGCTGAGAGGGTAAAAACCCCGTAGAAAATCGGGGTCCCATTAGCAGAAGAAGAGGTGAATGGACTAAGGAAGCAAACCATAAACGTAGATGCCAGTGGGTGACTACCTGTGCTATGGATTTTACCCAGTAAACTTGTATATTTCGTAACAAAATAAAATAAAATAAAATAAAATAAAGAGAGAGCATTGCCACTTTCAATTTTAATGAGTGCTACCCCTTTGAGAAAGTTATCCTGTGACCAAAAGGATCTAAGAGTATTTATTTCCATGTGTCCTTCTTCACCAGGACTCAGAACTGTCAATACTTTTTATTCTCCCTTACCTTATGGGTGAAATGTTATTGTGCATCTCATGATGTTTTAATTTGTCATTTTCTTGTGACAGGAGGTTGAACAACCATGTGGTCACCAGCCCTCCGCATTGTTCTCCTGGGAACTGCCTCTCATTTCCTTACTGAACTATTCATTTCAGTTTCACTCAAAGTCAGAGACATGCAAATGGAGACAGTGAGATTTTTAAAGCAATACAGTTTATAAAAAGATGGCAAAGATGCTTGTGAAGTTTGCTATCACTTACGTTTAGAAAAGCTACCCTTTACTAACAAATGTTAACTTACATTTTCTTTGCTAACTTAAGAATAAGAAGGCCGTTCAAAGTGAGAGCAAGAAGAGCTCCTGGGGGATCATTAACTCGGGAGGAAGCCCCACCCTGTCCCGGTGAGGAGACGAGGCCTGGGCGTTCGTGGGGCAGGGACGGGCACACGCACATCCACGGCAGGCATTTCTATCGGTGCAGATGCCAGAACGCAGTGACGCTAATTCTAAACAAAGTTTCTAACTTTTCGCCCAGTGGTCCCCAGTCCAGGAGTCATGTCTGCCTCTTGTCCTCTTTGCAAACAGTGCTTTTGAGACACAATGTTCCTCAGCCCACTTCAGAAGCCATTTCGCCCAGTTTTTGACATTCCACGGTTTGAGGCCTAAAACACGTTAGGCAGTTCCTCTGGCCTGGCAGCTCCAGTTCCATTTGACAGCAGCTGCATTTATATTATTGTTCACATCTTTGTACATATTTTAAAAATATGCTTCATTGGTTTTTTAGAGAAAGAGAATGGGAGAGGGATAGTGAGACAGAAACATTGATGAGAAAAATATCTATCGGCTGCCTCCTGCACACCCCCTACTGGGATCGAGCCCTCAACCCCGGGCATGTGCCGTGATGGGGAATCGAAATGGTAACCTCTTGGTTCATGGGTCATTACTCAACTACTGAGCCACACTGGCCTGGCTGTAAACATTTTTAATTAAAACAAACTCCCAAACTATATAAAAATATTCCTAGTTGTTTCACCTGAGGTAAGACCAAAGTTGATTTAAAAAGTGGTGAATAAGATTTTCACTGTCATATACTGAGCCTTTTGTTATTTACTTTGTCCCTTACAAACTCGACTATGAAATGTGACCTTTTTCCAAGCTACCTTTATCTCCCATTGATCTATTTGTTTTTGTTCTGGTACCCCTTGTTTTTATAAAGCAGGTCTCTGGATTGATTTAGGAAGAAAACACATTTACAGTATTTTCTCTTCCACAAAGACACCCTGTCTTTGTTGGGACAAGTGTGGCTTCGTTGGTCTGTAAGCCTGTGACTTCATCTGCGCACAGCGGCCTCCGGTTCTGGAGAGGAGTAGATGCCTGGGTGTTGGCTGTGGGGTGGCTCTGGGTGACTTTTGGAATAACTCCTAGTCCATCACCTTTTTGAACTGTTGCTGGGGTCCAGCCCCAGCGGGTCCAGGGGTCCCCAAAGGTGTGGACAGAGTCGGCGAAGAAGGAATGACATGGAGACAGCCTTCAGTTGATCATCATAGTCGGGTTCTCTTGTCAGGGTCTCCTGCCATATTCTGTCTAGGTTCTCCAGCCAAGTTCTGTAGCCAGGTTCTGTCCAGGATCTTTTGCCATGTTCTCTGGCTAGGTTCTGGTTAGGATCTGATGAGATTCTGATGAGGAGCTGATGAGGAGCTGATGAGGAGCTGATGTGGATCTGATGAGGATCTGATGTTTATTGTCTTGTTACATCAGTATTTATACCAGCCGATTTTAATCCTGTCAATTTCTATTACAAAGGTTAGGGCGTTTCTTATCTCCATTCCAGGGAGTAAAGATTATGTAGCTTAAGGGTGATCGTTTGTAACTACCCGCCTGGCACTTAGTTAAGAGGTTTTATCCCCTCCTTAACTTCAGGGAAAAATCCCTACCTGGGAAAACAACCTTTCTCGGAGAGGTGACCTTGGTTAAAACACATAGTGCTAAAGGGAGCAAACATATTAAGAACAGTATGCCATATACGCCAGGTCCCTTGAAACATATGCTGTGCAGACATTTCTTCTCTGCAGCGACTGTGTCAAGCAGCAAGGATGGACCGGCTCCCGGCAAACTGTTTCATCACTAGGACATTCTGGAGGAGAGAGAGGTGGCAGGTGGGACGGTGTGCTGGAGGGAAGTGCCGGGAGTGAGGTTTGTGCAGGTGGAAAAACGGGAGGGGACTCTCAGAGCCATGGGCGAGAGCCAGCCCACTGGCTGCAGAGTCTATGGGGCCCGGAGGAGGCAGCGCCACCACCGGGGGAGCCCTTGTCAGCAGCCAAAGTGGCCATTTATTTGTTTACTAATTTGACAATTATTTCTAGGGTGATTGTTCATGTGTCACATGTTATTCTAGATGTCAGGGGTGTAACTGAAAAGACGAATGAGGTCTCCATGTGGAGGCTGCATTGATAGCCATTATGCAGATACCCACATCTAGGGCAACAAACACCATGAGAAGCAAAGCAGGGTGGGGTGACAGATGGAGAGGGGGCCCTCGGGGACCTCGGGTGTCCAGGCAGGCTGCTCCGAAGAAGTGCTGTTTCATAGAGAGTGGAGTGAGAGAGTGACCCCAGGGGCCTCGGGAGGGTCTCCTGGCAGAAGGAAGACCTCGCACAGCCCCAGGTGGGAGCATGCCCGGTGTGTTTGGGTCCTGGGAGCCGAGTGAGGGTGAGTGTTCAGGGAGGAGACCTGAGAGGGCCTGGGACCAGGCCACAGTGGGCCAGGAGGCCTAACAAGAATGGGGTGGGAATTTGTGCACACACACATGTGAACGAGAGTGGCTGAGTGAATGTGTGTGTATGTTTGTGTGAGAGTGTGTGTCTGATATGCATGTGTGTGTTGGTGTGAGTATGTGTGTTTATATCTGCCATGAGGGTATGTGCATGTGTTTGTGCCTTTGCGTGCTGTGTGTCATGAGTTTGCATGGAATGCGATCCCGGTGAGAAGCCTCTCCTGGAATCCTTGCTGGGTCTCTGCTCTGCCATAGTTCACAGAACCAACCAATGTCACTCATGAGGTCATGAAATAAAGCCAAGATCCTAGTGACCCCTGGAGCCCCAGGGACCACTCAGGCTGGGTCCCGTGGAGGGCTTAACATAGCCCAAGCTAACTCCCAACAATCCACTGGAACACCGTACACCCTGGACCTGCTGTCAAGTCATGAAATGCTGCCTGATGGACAACAGCGGACAACAGTCACTGACAGATGGGGCCACCCTCAGCTTGGCCAGCCCAGGGTCCACGGAAGAGAGTGTGGAAGTGTGCTGGCTGAGTCAAAAACAGCTGGAGATTGAGCCAGGTGTGTTCTCTGGAAGGGAGGTCTTAGAGGGGGAATGCTGGGCACAAGGTCACCTTGGAGCTGCTACCCAATTGTTGTATTGGCCATATATTGTTGTATTGGCCATAGATTGTTGAATTGCCCATAGATAGTTGTATTGGCCATAGATTTTTGTATTGGCCATAGATTGTTGTATTGGCCATAGATAGTTGTACTGGCCATAGATTGTTGTATTAGCCATAGATTGTTGTATTGGCCATAGATTGTTGTATTGGCCATAGATTGTTGTATTGGCCATAGACTGTTGTATTGACCATAGATTGTTGTATTGGCCATAGATTGTTGTATTGGCCATAAAAATGGATGATGGGTACGACTGAGGACAATGCTGTGAGTACATTAAGTGATTTCAGGATATATGAGGATGAAGATGTAAAATGTCAATCACTGTGTTTTGTTTTGTTTTTTAATTTTAGAAGATGTTTATTAAAGCTCAGACAGTGAAACAAGGAAGGGCCTAGGATAACAGGAGAGGGACTAGGTGGGGAGGTGAACTCGGCTGGCTGCTTTGGCTCACTAAGGAGTCAGAGGAAAGGCGGCCTTGGGGACAGGTTCAGGGGGGTTGCCACTGCCCATTGCTGTCCTGGTTGCAAGCCTCATGGGGTCTCTTATTATGTTTTAATGTGCATTAAAAAAAGTTGACATGTCAATCCTGTGGTTTCAGCAGGGATATAAAAATTCCTTTATAATAAATTGATTGAAGTTCATCTAGAACGTCAATTTGCAGACCACTGTGAGATGGCAGCACCCGAGGGTAACACACAGGCTCCCGGGCACAGTGGCTGGCACAGCACAGCTCTGGCACCACCAGTCAGTAAATGCGCTCTGCCTCGAAGGGATTAAGCCAAAAATCACATATATACTCGTGCATCACAGCATTGGCCTCAGTCTATCTATATCTCACATAGACACAGACAACAGTAACAGTATGGTGACAGCCAGAGGGAGACGGGGTGGGGGCAGAGGTGGGCAAGGGGATGGGATGGGATGGAAAGAGACTGCTTGGGGGGATGGGCACATGTGCTGGTGCAGATGAGGTTTTACTGAGTTGTGTAGTTGAAACCTGTTTGGTTTTGTGAACCAATGTCACTTCATTAATTTCAATAAAATGAAATAAATAGATAAAAATAAATGCTCTGTACCTCAATTTTCTAATCTGTCAGGTGGGACTCAACCAAGCAATTTCTTAGAGGTGTTTGAGTATTAAAGGAGTTAAAAATGTGGATCTGGAGACTACTCTGCTAAGCGAAATAAGCCAGTTAGAGAAAGACAACTGTCACATGATCTCACTCATACATGGAATCTGATGAACAAAAACATAGGACCAGTGGCATGGATGCATGGAACAGACTGACAGATCTCAAAGGGGTGGAGGGGGGAGGGGAAGAGATTAACCAAAGGGCATATATGCATGTATGTTCAGCCCATGGACACACAATAGCGTGGCAAAGGCCTGGGGGGAAGGAGAAGAGGGCTGGAGGGGGCATCTGTACTACTGTCAACAATAACTTCAAAACCACAGAGACACGTCCACGGTGATGGGAAGACAGTGAGTGTTGAGGGAAAAGGCAAGCTTCCCGGGATAAGATGGAAACTCAGCACCAACGCCGAAGGGGCAGTGGGGCTTGATGGCCTGGCGAAGCGCTTCCCATGGCCGGCTTTGTAAACTGGCTTTATCGAGCTGTAATTTTCACGTGCAAACCTGACCATTTTTTAAAATTTAAATTCTTTGTTGTTGACAGTATTACATATGTCTCCTTTTCCCCCCAGTGACCTCTCCCCGGCCGCTCCTGCCCCCAGACCAATTTTAGGTATACAATTGGAAGAATGCTGACTCATGTCCAGTTATGTAACCACTACCACGTCATGATACAGAACATGTCCATCACCCCGAGAGCTCCCTGTGCCCCTTCGTGGTCCGCTCCCTGCTGCCCAGCCGCCGCAGCCTGTCCTGTCCTCCTCCTGCAGCTTTACCTTCTGTAGAAGCATCTCCACGGAACCGTGAGTCCATGGCCTTCACGCCGGGCTTTCGCTGAGCAGCGCACAGCGGAGGCTCCGTGATGTTTGCAGGTCTCAGTAGCTCATCCCTTCATATCAGTGAATGAGGGGCATGTATGCGTGCACCGCATTTCTCTCTTCACCAGCTGATGGCCTTTTAGGGCTTGCTCATTTTTGGTGACTACATTCATATATTATTTGATCTTTATCGTGGTATCCACAACTTACGCAAACATCTGTCTGTACAGTATTTGGTTCCCGTCATGGCCCCATGAGGTCAGTGTTGGTATTATTTATGGGGAAGTGGACAGGGATCCCTAGAGCCAGCACCTGTCAGAGTCCTGTTGGGGGGCCCTGGCTGGGACCTGGGGAAGAACTCCCAGCCCTCAGGTGCTGTGAAGAGGGAGGAGCCCCCTCCGTGGGGCCGCCCGTCCCCACTGGCAGGACCAGGACACCTCTTCAGCCTCCAGGGCCCGAGTTCTGAGCTGGTGCAGCTCCTCGTCCTCCCAGTCCTGCCCCCAGTGCCCAGCTTACTCCTCCTGCTCGTGAGGTGGCAGGACTCGGCCCAGTGAAGTGAGAGCGCCCTATACCCACGTGCGCCCCATGCAGAGTGTAGCCTGGGGACCGAGGCAGCTTCGAGCCCGTCAGCTGGAGCCCCGTGTTCAGGAAGCCAAGTTCATCAAGGGGCAGCGGTGGCCGGTTGTCCTTCGAGATGGCTCCCAGCCCCGACCCACGGGGGCCTGGGAGCAGCAAGAACAGCCGTCCTGAGAGAGGGCGCAGCGCGGCACTGCTGGGGCCTTGGAGAGCTGCCCCGGGAGCCTCGGGACCCCGACTGGCTGGTGCCCACCACCCGTGGGCTGTGCAGTGTGGCCTCTGCCGGCCTCCTCCACATCCCCGACTCGGCATCCGCCAGGGCTTCAGCCGCCAGGTCTTCTTTGAGAAGATGCCAGAGAGAAGGCGGTGCTGGGCCAAGAGCAGGAGGAAGAACAGAGCCCTTGGGACAGCAGAGCCCCAGGCCCATGCAGGGCGCATCTGTGGCAGCGGCAGGAGCAGTTAGCATGTGCCGTGCCCGCCCTGCCTCCCCTCCTGTGGCTCAGGTACGGGTCCCACCAGCAGGATCAGAGGAGAGAGGGCGAGGGCGAAGCGGGCAGCCAGCTGTGCACAGAGCTGCGAGGCCCTGGGAAGAGGAGGGGAGGTGCCCTCCGGGCAGGCACAGCCCATTTCACACCTGACTCCAGAGCTGAGCAGCAGCAGATGTTTCTGATGGCGGCTGGGCTCCGAGGCCGCAGGCTGGGCAGGGGCTTCTGTTTGTGCTGGCGGACCAAGCAGGCCCGGCTCTCAGGAGAGACAAACTGCACATGCAGCTTTGGCTCTGTTTCTCTCATGGTTAGGAGCCCTCCTACGCCCTGGTTCTAGTCGCATTTCTGAACTAGAACAGCTGAACATCTGAGGCCGTGACTAATGGCGTGAACCCTGTTATTAGGCTGGGCCGACAGGAAACCACCATTTCTGTGGGTGACACCCTGGCACAGACACCTAGAGACAGGGGGCTACCCACAGGCAGAGCTGGGGGCTGGCCGAGCCCTGCAGACCCAGGTCTGTCAATTCTGTGTTTTACAATGTTATACAAAATGTGTCTGCACCCTCCTACTCATTGCTGGCTACGGGGCTGCCCTAATTTAAGGAAATGCAGGGGTGGCCCCCTGTGTTGGCACCTGATGAAACACACCCAGGGAGAGGCGGGTGGGACCAGCGATGGCAAGGCGGAGGGCTGTGTCCCATGAAGCAGGTTTGAGGAGCGGAGCAGAGGGAACCTCATGCTGGTCAATGAGAAAAACGAGAGTGTTCACACAGGCTTGGAGGGCAGGCGGAACTGGCGAGGCCAGGCTTTCTCCACTCAGCGTTACTGACGTTTAGGCTGAACAATCGTCTGTTGGGCGGTGGGGGCTGTCCTGTCCACTATAGAGTGCTTAGCAGTATCCCTGCTCTAACCACCAAATGCCAGCAAACTCTCTCCCCTAAATTGTGACAATAACAAATGTCTCAGATATTAACAAACGTCCCTGGAGGCAGGATGGCCCCTTGGTTGAGAATGGATCACGGAGCTAGATACAAATGAGGGTCTTAGAAGAGGGGCTGGCACATCGTATCTGGGCAGTTGCCGCCACTGGCTTGGCTAGAATGCTGGGGATATTTCTTCTCTCAGTAGATGCAGAGGGTCAGCATCTACTACGTGGCAGGCACTACACTGGACTGGGAATAGACTGAACAAAACAGGCATGGAAGCCTCTCTGTGGCGCTTACGGCCAGTAGGAGAGAGAGAGAGAGAATAATATATGTTGTACACTATATATATATATATATATATAGTGTGTGTATATATATATGTCAAATTAGAAATAATTGTGAAAGTACCCATTTCATTACTTAAAAGGCCCTTGCACGGCCCAGCCTTTGCTGACCTCCATCACCATTTCTTAGCATTTGCTGCTTCACTTCAGTCCCGTTGGCCTTCTTCAGTGCTCCCCGCTGTTACGCCTCAGGCCTTTGCACTCGCTCTGTCCTCTGAGTGGAGCACTACCTTCTCTGTTACTCTCCTGGTGCTCTCCCTTGTTCACCTTTGAGGTTTTAGCTTTGTCACTTTTTCAGATCATGCTGCCTTAGTGACAGATCAGAGTTACGTGTGAACAAGCTCATTCTGGTTGCATGGGAAGTATCGATAAGCACAAGAGTAAAAGAAGAAAGAAGTGAGGTCACTTAAGAGGCTGTTGCAGAAGTCCCAGCAGGGGACCATGTGGCTTGGACAAAGCTGGTCGCAGCCAGGAGGGGGAAGAGTGGATGCATTCAAATCATCTGGGGAATAGATCCCAGGGCTGGGTGATGGGCGACTGTGGGGCGGGGGAAGGGCTTGTCAAGGTGAACTCCACGTCCCTAGCAGGAGCAAAGGGGGGGTGGGTGTACAGTAACTGACACGGGGAAATTTGGAGGAAGATCAGCTGTGTGTGTGCACGCCTGTTTGTGTGTGTGAACGTATGTGTGTAAGTGTGCACACATGTGTCTGCATCTACATGTGGATGTACAGGTCCAGGTGCTGGGAGTGCGGGGTGATCACAGGCAGTTCTCAGTGCGAACAGCATACCCAAATGGAGATGTGGAGCGGGACACGCTTTATGCTTAGAACTCAGAAGACAAGCCTACACTGGAAATACAAGTTAGGAAGCTAAGAACACATGGGTGGAACCATATGAAAACCTTGGTAAGGGGTGGATAAGGTTAATTCGGGTGCTGGGGTAAAGCTAGTGTGGCCTATGAAGGAAGGAGAAATGAGGTGGGAGATGCCTTTTTTAGAAATTTTCTTCAAAGTCAACAAAACTAAGAGATTGTTTCTAGGAGGGTGAGTGAGTAGTGTTGACGCGGGATATGAGAGTGAGCTGCCAAGGAGACATTTTTATTTGCACGTGGAGGCTGCTGGTGCTCCGTAAGCGCAGTCTCGGCCTGAGGCAGACGGGGACGGGTCAGCCATGAACACAGACAAACCCAGGAGAGACGGGGAGGCTGAGACTGCAGAGAAGAGTGGGAAGGGCTAAGAAGAGGGGTCGCAGTGAGCAGGCCGAGTCCTGAGCAGATATGGAGGAACTGGCACCTTTGTTTCTCTGCTGTACCCACATCGGTAGTTAGGGCTTTGGAGCCAAAATTATGGAAATTGCATCCCCTTGCCCCCCGAAAACTGCAGGGGGCTCTTGGGGACTTTTAAGGGAGTCAAGTGAAAGATCACTCTGTGAGCAGTGTGAAGAGCGGATGAGAGCACTGCTGGCACTAGGAGTGGGTTAGGCAGCCGGAGGCAGGATGGGTCCGGAGCTACTGAGGACGGAGATTATGGCCAGTGCTTGATGAGAGTGTGAGGGAAGGTGTCCGGGGTGACTTGCAGGTCTTACCCGGGTGACTGGTGAGTGCGGTGCCACGTGCAGGTGTGGAACACAAAGGCCAGGGTTTTCTGGGATGCCAATCAGCCCACTTTAATAAGCTCAGCTTGTGATGGAAACATTCCGAAGGGAGCTAGTCAGAAGGACCTGGGGCTTAGAAGAGTGTGAAATGGGTGGAAGGAGATTTGCTGCGTGGGTAAGTAAGGCTGTATGCTTTGTGTGGGCCTCACATTGGGTGCACTCTCTCTGCTGGTCCCGGTGCCAGAGGAAGCCATGAGCTCATGTTAGAATGGACATTAGCCCATGGGGATGATATCTTATCACCATTTCCAGGTGCAGCAAAGGCACAGACATTCTAAATTCTCTGCAAAAGGGGCTGGAGGATCTTCAGGAAGAGGAAAAGGATAGGACAGTGGCCCAGACTTTGACAAACTTCTCAGGAGAGCCAGCCAGTGTTTGAGGGAGCTCAGGAGGCAGGTAGAACCCAAGGACAGTGGAAGGGGAGGGGAGGCAGCCGAACCAGAAACAGCACAAGCGAGGAGAGCCTTTCTGTGTGAAAACCAACGTGCAAGGGCACGGAACGAGGCACAGCACCAACGCTCTAGCACTTCAGCTTTTAAAAGGCAAGCGTGTTCATGTGTTAAACTCTGATATTCTAAGGGCCAAACATTGTTTTAAGCACTTTACGTATGTAACGAGTATGAAGGCATGTAATGCTCTCCGCAGTCCCAGGAGGTGGGCCCTGTGATTAGCCCTGTGTTGCAGGTGAGTAAGCTAAGACCGTGCCAAGGTCGTCAGCTCGTGTACACTGGAGCCAGGCTTCCAGTCCCGGAGCCTAAGCTCTAACCATCATATAGAGAAGCAATATGCTAACATAAGGAAGGTATTTAGAAAAGCAAACATCTCAATTCCACAGGCCGTATTTTCTTTAGATTATGTGGCAACAGCTGGATATAATGGGGAATTATGGGCATTTCAGACAAATGAAAGATGAGAAGAACCTTAGGTAAGCAAGCTTTTAATTTAGAGGATAACTTTAGCTGATGTGGATGGGGGAGGAAGGGGACAAAATTGTTATTAAGATAGTGACTTGTTCGTAGAACATAAACTCAGCTGAGTTGAATGTTCATTTATGGTTTAAACATCACTTTGCAGAGACCTCGGACCTCCACCAAGTAAGGCAAGGAGCAGGGTAAGTAAGGGAAACCCTTCGAGAGGTTCAAGGGAGAGCAAACACTTTAGATCTTGAACCACTTTAGACCCTTATTTTCCTAAACCATAGAAACAGGCAGAACTTTATGAAACTACACAAACCTGATAACAAAACCTAAAAGAAATGGAACTGAAAAAAGTAAGCAATAGGGCGTGCTCTCCCTCCAAGGAACATGCCTCTCCTTCCCCCAAAGGTACAGGTGTCCCCTAACCTCTAAGGGACCCCATGAGATTGCAACCAGAGCAGCAATGGCGGCAGCAGCTCGTCCAGGGCTCACCCCCTGACCTGTCTCCAAGGCTCCCTTCTCTCTGACTTCTTAGTGAGCCAGGCAGCCCATCCCAGGCTCTCCTGTTGCTTCTTCCTATAAGAAATAATATATACCAAGCCACCCCTACTTCATCTAATATAATAATATAATATGCTAATTAGCCGGGATGCCCTAATGTCACAACCGATCTACAAGCCTCGGAGAGCTACAGGAGAGCGGGGCAGTGGGCGGAGAGCCACAGGAGAGCGGGGCAGCGAGCTATGAGTGGCAGAGAGCTACCAGCGGTGGTGGGCGGGGTGGCCAGGTGAGGCAAGCAGCAGTGAGCTACTCTCACACGGATTCCTGTGCAGGGCCACTAGTTTATAATAAACCTCAAAGGAAGAGAATATACATTATTATATTATCATGTGAAAAGAGACCCATCCTGTGAGCCCTTCTAGGTAGTAAGAGTTTGATCTTTTGAATTTTCGGAGAATGCAAAAAATAAGCACAACATCAATGCACATGGTGTCGCATTTGCAGATTACCTCCTCATAATTTTTAATGTAAGTTTAATATTAAAAGTATAGCATATTGAAGTAGGTGAATTCTTCTATTAAAAATGAAGTTATTTAACAGTGTTTCATTTAGCCAAAGTTTGACTCATTACAGAGTAATGACTGGACACTATTAGGGGAAGTCATCAGAAGATATGGCCACCAGCTCACCCTGGAGCTGGCCGCTGGCAAGTGGAGGCCCCACATCCCTCCCTTGTCCCTGGAACGTTGCTGCTTCTATGCCATTCCTTGTTTTACTGTCCTCAGTGTGTTTTTGCTGCCAGCATAGACCCTCTACCCTTTGGCTCAGTGCTGTGTAGCCCTTTCCTTTGGATATCCCCATCCCCAACCCCTTTTCCTTAAATAAATCCAATTTTTCTTTATTCATCATCTGAGATGGCTAGCCTGCCCCACACCACCGACTTCAGCCTTTCATTTGGTGGCCCGTCCAGAAGGGAAGCTTCCACTTCTCCTTCTCTCTACCCCCTGACCCCTGAGACTCTTAGTCTTGGGGTTCAGGACCCACCAAGTCCTTCTGGACTCCCGAGTGGCAGCAGGAGAGCCAGATGATCAGACCTCCTGATTCCTATTAATGGGGGACTCACTTCATTTCTGAGAAGAGGGCACTAGGAACCAAGACGCTAAGCTCCCCTGGGGCCACCACTTGCGGTGGCTGCCCCTCGAAAACTCCATGACAGGATAGACAGGTCTCGGAACAGGCAAGATTGCACTAGGCCGCTCGCCAGTTTCAAGCAACACATTCACCCAAACCCTGTCCCAAACACCCTGTAGGATTTTATTTCAGGGACTGTGAGTCTCGGCATTGCCAATTCAGGTGTTCCAGGGGGAGAAGGTCGCTTGTCCACTGGTTGTGACACATTAGGGTTTCACTGGCAGATCCCAGTGCTGGGTCCTGACCAGTCCCATACTAGGGACTAAGTAGCAAGGATGCTCCTATTTATCACTAGCCATGGGGGGACAGGTCCCCTACCTGAATCGTTCTAGTGGGGGACACCTCCTAGAATTGGTATCAGCACACGGAAAGAGGAGCACCCAGGCTGGGATGCCAGCCATGGGTTTCTCCCTCCCACTAGGCTTGTGACTCTCCCTCCTGCAGTCGCCCTTTCATAGTGATGCCACAGGCAGTCAACCTCAACCACTCCCAAGATCTCACCTCTGGCCTGTGTTTTAAAGAACCTTAAGACCCTTTATTTGCCAGGTGAAATTAGAACCAAATGCCTCATTTTCTATTGCAATACAGCATGACCACAATATAAACTAGATAATCGGGAGAACTGGCCCCAGAATGTCTCCCATAATTATAACACCACTAGAGGCCCAGTGCATGAAATTCCTGCACAGGTAGGGTCTCTAGCGGCTGCCGGCTGCCAGCTGGGGCCTCCCTTCCCGGCTGGGGGAGGGGCCAGAGGCGGTTGGCTGGCTGGCCCCGCCCCCTGGTCAAACTCCCAGTCCAGGGGACAATTTGCATATTAGGCTTTTATTATATAGGATTCTCCAACTGGACTTATACTGTTGCTGCCTAGGCAAATGGTCTGAGATTCCCTATGTTCAGGCTTTCTTTGTGCCCCACCTGATTGAAGCCCATCAGAAGCCACTTGCAAGAAATGGCCTGGACCTTGGTTGTTTACTTGGTTTGCAGCAAACTTTCCAGGTAAGGAACGACGGTTGCTTTCCTGGCAGATGGCAGAGAGAACCTTGAGACATTTTGGGGACCTCAAGAACTTAAGGAATCCACCCAAACCCTTGTAGGCAAAGCCAGATGGCAGTTATGTGACTTGGCTTCTGTGCCCTGAAGGGCTGACTGAAGCTCAATCTGAATATTCCTTGTAAGTGAAATTCCAGCAAAGTAAACCTGAAAAAGCCTAGATAATCAATTGCTATTCTTATTGTGTTCATGCAAATAATCAGGCCAAATTAAAGCTAAACTTGATAAAATACTCTTTGATAAAAATGGGGATAATTTTTGGGGGGAAACGGTGTTTCAAAAGACTCCATATACACAGCTGTAAATGTTAGACTCTAGTTCAGTTTGTTATCTTCAAAATTTCATTTTTCACCCATGAGCTAAAATAAACTAGATCCTGAATTTTTTCTAGTTTCCTTAAATATTTGACTACAATCCTCCAAACTAATGTTTCACTTTTCTCTCATCTTTTGACTTGGAATTATTAACAACCAGGACTTTTTCCTTATATTGGACCATTTGTCATAATTCTTGTCATTCTAGCTTTTGTCCTGTGACACTAAGAGATCCTACACCCCTTTGTCTAAAGTAATTCAGCGCCAAAAATCCTTGAGGAGGGAATGTTAGACAGACCTGAGCAGAGCAAGGACAATGGGCCAAGTACAGAAACTCACCAGAACAGAAATCCCTGATGCCTAGCGAGGGGCAACACAGGGAAAACCAGAGCCTCATCCTCTGGGTAATCTTTCCTCCCCTCGAGTATTGCTGGTCATGGAGCTTGGGCCCGGGGTCTTCCCTATCACTGGTCAGGCAGTGTAGACCCCCTCACCTTTTCCTCCCTAAAGATAGCATCTAGCCTGGCCTGCATGGCTCAGTGGTTGAACATCGTCCTATGAATCAGGAGGTCGTGGTTTGATTTCTGGTCAGAGCACATGCCTGGGTTGTAGGCTTGGTCCCAGTGGGGGCACGCGGAGGCAGCCAATCAATGATTCTCTCTCATCACTGATGTTTCTATCTCTCTCTCCCTTTCCCTTCCTCTCTGAAATCAATAAAAATATGTTAAAAAAGAGAACATCTAGGCCTCAGTTGCATTTCAGCTCCAGGCCCAGAAAAGCAGCAAAACCAGACAAGTGATGCTGTGGCTGTTTCAGGACCACTGCATTGACTAGAGACCCCCTGCCCTGGCTCTGACCAATCAGTGGAGATGACCCAAAAGAGCACACCTGGAAAGCTGATGACTCTCCTGAGACCCTCCCCCTAAGAGGTCCACCTGCAAGAGAGAAATAAATATGCTCAGGACAAAGGACACAGTACATGATCTCCCTCCAAGGAACACACCTGTGTCATTCCCTCCTCCTCTCCTTCCCCCACAGGCACATGTCCCCTAACCTCTAAGGGACCCCATGAGACTTGCAACCAGGGGAGCAATGGGCAGTGGCAGCTCATCCTGGGCTCACCCCCTGACCTGTCTCCAAGGCCCCTTTTCTCTGACTTCTCAGTGAGCCAAGGCAGCTCAGCCCTGGCTCTCCTGTTGATTCTTCTATGCCTTTCCTTGTTTTACTGTCCTACATATATTTTTCTTGCCGTCATGGACCCTCTACCCTTAGGCTCAGTGCTGTGTAGCCCTTCCCTTTGGATATCCCCATCCCCAACCCCTTTTTCTTAAATAAATTCAATTTTTCTTTATTCAAAAAAAGTGAACAATATATTAATCTCACTTCTAAATAAAAATAATAGCTAATCAAATTTAATAGAGTATGAAAAGAGCAATTTGCCATGATTGAGTTTGGGTCATCTCATGACTATAAAGACAAACATTATTAAATCTAGCAATACTTCATATTGAATGAAAAATCTTATGATTATATTTGTAATAATTATCTCAGAAATAAGTCCATACATTTATGGTCAATTGTTTTTTCAATAAGAGTTCCCAGATAATTCAATGGAGGGAAAGGATAATCTTTCAGCAAATGGTGCTGAGACAACAGGATATCTGTATGCAAATGAGTCAAGTTGGATCCCCACCTCACGGCATATATAAAAATTAAAATGAAGGGTAACTAAATGTAACAGTTAAAACAATAAAACACTTAGAGGAAAACATATAGATCTTCATGACTTGGATTATGCAATGTTTTCTTAGGTATAACACCAAAAGACAAGTAAACAAAAAAATATATAAATAGCACTTCATCAAAATTAAAAACTTTTGTATTGAGAAGATATTAACAAAAAAGTGAAAAACAATCCAAAATATTGGAGAAAATACTTGTACATCATATATTTGATAAGGGCCTAGTATCAAAAAATATATAAAAAGCTCAACAATAAAAACACAATTAAAAAGGGAGCAGAAGATTTGAATAGAGATTTGTTCAAAGAAGATCTACAAATGTCCAATATAAAGATGCTCAGCATCATTAGTCTTTAGGAAAATGCAAATCAAAAGCACAGCGAGAAACCATTTCATACCCACTGGGACGGCTAGAATAAAGAAGACATAATAAGAGTTAGTGAGGATGTGGAGATATTTGAACCCTCATATGTTTGCTGGAGGAAATCTAAAATGATACAGTCACTTCAGAAAACCTCTGTCAGTTTCTCAAAAAGTTAAGCATAGAGCTATCATATGACCCAGCAACTTCCATAATTGAAAACATAGGTTCCCACAAACACTTGCACATGAATATTCTTAGCAACATTATTCATAGTACAAAAAGTAAAAACAACTTACATGTCCATCAAGTAATGAATGGACAAACAAAAGTGGTCTATCCATCCATCCCATGGAATGTTGCTTAGCTATAAAAAGAAATGAAGTACTACACATGCTATGGATGAGCCTTAAAAATATGGTAAGTGAAAGAGGACAGACACAAATGTATGGTTTTATTTATATGAAATATTCAAAGAGGCAAATTTGTAGAGACAGAAAACAGATTGTTGGTTGCCAGGGATTCAGGGAAAGAGAAAATGAGAAGTGACTGCTAATGGGTATGGGGTTTCTTCTTGGGGTGATGAAAATAGTGTGGAATTAGATAACAGTGATGGTTACATAATTTTGTGAATAAACTAAACACTGAACTGTATGCTTAAAAAAGCTGAATTTTATGATATGCAATTATATCTCAATTTAAAAAGACATGTAATAAAACAACAATCATTCCTATTATGAATGTTTAGACACCAAGAATAGAAATTTTCTTCAGATGCTATAGGTTATTTATCTCAAACCATATAGCAAAAAATCTATAGGTGTTTCCATTGAACTCAGCTAAAATATGTCATTGATTAAAACTTTTATTTAACATTGTTCTGGAAGTTACAACCAATTCAATAAAACAGGAAAACAGAACATTTATATATAGTAGACATAAAATTATGATTTTTTTTCAGAAACAGACAATATACTTACCTTGAAAGCTTAAATGAATTATCTAAATGTTATTGAAAAAAGAGGTAATCAAAGGATTGAGCTGTAAATGAACATCAAAAGCTTTCTTGTATATTAGGGGTGACTAATTAGGAAACAACATGGAAAATATTCCGTTCACTAGATAAACAGGTATTCATGGAAATACTGCAAATGCAATGAACTGTCAAAACGATTAGCGTGAGTTGATAACCATAAATTTTGGTTTTTCTGTAATTTGCAGTATTATTTTTTAGAATTTTCTATATTGAGCAAGCATGGCTTTTATAATAAAAAGGCAATAAAACACTTATCGCAATTACCTCAGGTTAGAAACAACTTTAGGGGCCTGCCCCATCCACATTTGTGGCCTACAAACCACACCTTGAGAATCCCAGCTCTTAATATCTTAATCCTTGGTCCGTCAGAATTAACTTCGCTTTGACTTTAAGTGCGCTTTATAATGGATCAGGATGGAGCCAACTCAAGACATAAATTACAAAGCTCTTTTTGTGGTACCTCTTTGTCTCTTTTAAAGGCTGAAAGCTGCAAATGAGAGGGAGATCTTAGAGGGAAGGCCGTGGAAGCTCAGCGGAGGGAGAGGCTAAGGCAGTGAAGCTGGGAAGAAAGCTGCAGGGAGGAGAAGGGGAGGTGGTGCTGAGGGTGCAGCAAAGCCCAGGCGGTTGGAGCGGGGTGTAAAGGGGACGGAGGGAAAGGGCCGTAAAGGAGAACACATTGTCTGGGGAATGAGACATCACTAAGGGGTCCCGTCGGAGGCTGGTGGGGAAGGTGAGCGTCCCATCAGAGTGGTGAGGGGCTGCCCTGTGGGAGTCTCTGAGTGCTGGTGGGGAAGGCTGGTGAGGGCAGAATTGTGCCATCCCCCGTCAGATGTTGAAACCCTAACCCCGGGAGCCCAGGATGTGACTGCTTTGGGAGATAGGGCCTTTGACGAGGTAATTAAAGTAAAATGAGGTCGTTTGGCTGGTCCCTAATCCAATATCTGGTGTCCTTATGAGAAAAGGAGATGCGGACACAGACCTGCACAGAGGGAGCAGCACATGAGGACACAGGGAGAAGACGGCATCTGCAAGCCAAACAGAGGCCTCAGAAGGAGCCACCGCTGCTGTCACCTCGGCCTCGAACTTCCGGCCTCCAGACTGTGAGACAATACATGTCTGTTGTCTCAGCACCCACTCCGCAGGACCTTGTTGGGGGGAGGAGGGGGCCCTAACAAATGAAGGCAGCTGCCCAAGGGGAGAAGCCAGAGGCAGGAAGGCTGCAGCCAGGCAGTCTCTGGTGGGAGCTGCCCTGGCCGCGGCCCTAGGAAGGCAGGCACACAGTGAGAGCTCCAGAACGCTGCTGATTCCAGTGCCCGAAGGCACACGTGCAGGGAACATGCAGCTGACTTTTGGTCTGCGTGCTGGCCTCAGGCCTGAACACTCAGAATGCCTTGGGCAACTCGAGGGGAAGCTGGTGTGCGTTCGCGACAGCATCGGGGTTGGTTAAGAGAGCACAGCAAGGCCCCACTGAGAAATGAGCTGAACACAGGGACAAGGAGGACTGGGATTTGCTGGGTTGTATGGAAAAATGGAACAAACTGTTAATGAAATGCCACATCTAGAGCAGACCCTGTGTGCGCACATGTGTGCGTAAGTGCCAAGAAGAGGGAAACATAATTGGGGATGTCATCCGTCATCCAGCCACATGTGGAGTGGGTGCCCGTATGTGTGCAGGTAGCTGAACAAACGGCTCGGTGGAATGGTTGCTTCTCGCTCTCTGGGCTCCCTCTGCTCCCTCTGCCTTGGAAGGAGGTTGCTCTAGATCAGTGGTTCTCACCCTTCCTAATGCAGCGACTCTTTAATACAGTTCCTCATGTTGTGGTGACCCCCAACCATAAAATTACTTTAGTTGCTATTTCATAACTGTAATTTTGCTACTGTTATGCGTCGTAATGTAAATATCTGATATGCAGGATGTATTTTCATAGTTACAAATTGAACATAATTAAAGCATAGTGATTAATCACAAAAACAAAATGTAATTATATATGTGTTTTCCGATGGTCTTAGGCAACCCTTGTGAAAGGGTCGTTCGACCCCCCAGAGGGGTCGCGATCCACGGGTTGGCGACCCACAGGTTGGTGACTCACAGGTTGAGAACCGCTGCTCTAGGTGCTGCAAAAAGGACCAGCGCCCTACCTCCTGCTCATAACCAGGAAGGCAGGGAGGAGCGGCCTGGCCCACCCGTGAGGAAGGCCTGGGCTTCGGCCTAGAGCTGCCTGGGCTCTGGGGCCATCAGCCAGCTCCCCTGGGGCCAGCCCCGGCTAGATTTAGGTCAGGGTTTGGAGGAACCTGAGCAGACCTAACCTTGATTTTCCTGGTCTGCTCCCGGTCAGGGTTGCTGAGAACAGCACTCAGCTGTCCAGGGCTGGATCGAGGGAAGGCACCCCTCTGCAGGAGTCACATGGATGCCAGAGGAAAGCCCGGCCAGCAGTGCAGCCTCAGCCTGAAGGTAGCTAATCTACCAGCAAAATGCAAGGTGGGTGCCAAGCAGGTGCTGACCTGGAGCTGATGTGAGACAATCAACAGCCAATTTGTGCGTGGACAAGACCCTCTGAATCTTGTGAACCTTCTCACAAAGCCCTCGAAGCCCTCAGTTGCCCCAGAGTGCTGTGTCAGTGGCTCCATTCACCCCGTCTCCATTGCTCAGTGGGGCACCACTGGCATTTCCCCATGCAGTTACGTTATAGGGCATCCCCATCACGTCCTAAATGCCAGTGGTGCTCCCACCCCCAAGATGGCTGTAGTAGTAAGCCATGCCCACACATTTCCAAGGACGCCTAGAGAGCTGGTGCTGACTGAAGGGAGCCCCTGGTGATCTCTCCAGGATGGGCCCCGTAAAACTCCATCAAAATTTCCTTCATTGATTACACCGAAGCATGAGCATCCACAGTGCAGAGTGGGGGTGGAACACTGCGGGGTGAGGGGGCAGAAAGAGTAGATGCCAGAGGAAGTCCAGGCCAGCTGGGGGCCTCAGCTTAAAGACGCCTAATCTGAGAGCAGGGTGATGGCCTGAGAGCTGCCTTCAGCTCCAGACCTCCCTGGCCCAATAAGGCTGCAATGTAGAAACACCCCAAACACAAGGGAGAGGTGTGTCTCCCCAGAAATCTCTGCTGTGCAATTCCACTTCAGGATAAGAGGATGCGGAACTTTCTGGGTTCTATTCAGGAGTGATTACTTTGTAACTACCAATTTGTACTTCTTTTTTTTTTTAAATATATTTTATTGATTTTTTACAGCGAGGAAGGGAGAGGGATAGAGAGTTAGAAACATCGATGAGAGAGAAACATTGATCAGCTGCCTCCTACACACCCCCAACTGGGGATGTGCCCGCAACCAAGGTACATGCCCTTGACCAGAATCGAACCTGGGACCCTTGAGTCCGCAGGCCGACGCTCTATCCACTGAGCCAATCTCTTCATCTTTCTCACCTGGGCCCCCTAAACTCCCTCCTCTCTGGCAACTATCAGTTTGTTCTCTGTATCTCTGAGTCTGTTTCTGCTTTATTTTGTTCTTTAGATTCCACATAAGTATAAATAAAATAATATGTCCTTCTCTGTCTTATTTCACATAGCCTAATATCCTCTAGGTCCATCAATGCTGTAAATAGTAAGATTTCATCTCTTTTATGCTGAGTAGTATTCCATTGTAGATACACACCACAGCTTTTTTTTAAAAAATATATTTTATTGATTTCTTACAGAGAGGAAGGGAGAGAGATAGAGAGTTAGAAACATCAATGAGAGAGAAACATCGATCAGCTGCCTCCTGCACATCTTCTACTGGGGATGTGCCCTCAACCCAGGTACATGCCCTTGACCGGAATCGAACCTGGGACCTTTCAGTTCGCAGGCCGACACTCTATCCACTGAGCCAAACTGGTTTCGGCCGCACCACAGCTTTTTATCCACTTGCCTGTTGATGGGTACTTGTGTTGCTTCCATATCTTGGTTAGTATAAATAACACTGTAATGAACACAGGGATGCCTATATCCTTTCAAATTAGTGTTTTGGGTTTCTTCAGATATATACCTAGAAGTGGAATCGCCGGTCCCAAGGAAGTTTTATTTTATTTTAATATTTTGAGGCGCCTCCATATTGCTTTCCACCAGGCTGCACCAGTCTACACCCACCAACAGTGCATGAGGGTTCCCTTTTCTCTACATCCTTGCCAGCACTTGTTGTTTGTTGATTTATGGATGATAGCCATTAAGGCAGGTGTGAGGTGACATCTGGTGCTGATTTTAATTTGCATTTCTCTGATGATTAGTGACGTTGAGATCTTTACATTTGTCTATTGGCCATCTATATATCCTCTTTAGAGAGAGTCTATTCAGATCTTCTGCCTATTTTTTAATTGGATTGTCGTTTTTTGGTGTTGAGTTGTTTATAAATTTTTAATATTAACTTCTTATCAGATGTATCATTGTCAAATATGTTCTTTCTTTCAGTGGGTTGTCTTTTCATTTTGTGGATGGTTTCTTTTGCTGTACAACAATTTTTTAGTTAGTGTAGTCCCATTTGTTTATGTTTCTTTTGTTTTCATTGCCTGATGATATATATTGCTAAGAGAAATGTCAGAGAGTTTAAACCCTATCTTTTCTTCCAGGAGAATTACTTTTTTCAGTCTTACCTTTAAGTCTTTAATTCATTTTGAGTTAATTCTTGTATATGGTGTAAAAAGGTGGTCTAATTTCACTTTTTAAAAATGTGTCTATCCAATTTTCCCAACACATGTATTGAACAGACTGTCTTATTATTACATGTCCTTGCCTCCTCTGTCATCTATTAATAAACCATATAGATGTGGGTTTGGGGTACCTCCCTATTCTGATCCATAGATCTGTGTGTCTGTTCTTATGCCAGTTCTGTGCTGTTTTGATTACTATAGCCTTGTACAGTTTAATATCAGGATAATGATACTTCTAACTTCATTCTTCTTTCTCAAGATTGCTGTGGTTATTCAGGGTCTTATGTGGGTCCATATAAATTTTGGGGCAATTTGTTCTAGCTCTGAGAAAATGCCATTGGTATTTTGATAAAGATTGCATTGAATTAATACATTTCTTTGGAAGTGATATATAACATTTTAACAATGTTAATTCTTCCTATGCATGATCACAATACATGTTTCAATTTATTTGTATCTTCTTCAAGTTGTTTCTTCAGTGTCATAATTTTTTGAATACAATTCTTTTTTTTTAAAATATATTTTATTGATTTTTTACAGAGAGGAAGGGAGAGAGATAGACAGCTAGAAACATCGATGAGAGAGAATCATCGATCAGCTGCCTCCTGCACACTCCCCACTGGGGATGTGCCCGCAACCCAGGTACATGCCCTTGACCGGAATCTAACCTGGGACCCTTCAGTCTGCAGGCTGACGCTCTATCCACTGAGCCAAACCGGTTTTGGCTGAATACAATTCTTTTACCATGGTGTAGTTTATTCCTAGGTAATTTATTTTATTTGCTGCAATTATAAATATTATTGTTTTTTTAGTTTACCTTTCTGACAGTTCATTATTGATATATAAAAATACAACCAATTTCTGAATATTTATTTTGTATCCTGATATTTTATGAATTCATTTATCAGCCCTAAGAGTTTTTTTGTTGCAATCTTTAGGATTCTCTCTACATAATAACATCATCTGCAAATATGACAGTTTTAGTTTTTCCTTTCCAATTTGGATTCCTCTTATTTCTTCTTGTCTGATTGCTGTGGATATGACTTCCAATATTATCCTATATAATAAAGAGGTAATATGCAAATTAACCCTCACAAGATGGCTGCCTACCACCAGGCCGGCAGGGGGGTTAGTGAGGGATGACCAAACGACTGAACAAGCAGGCTGCGTGGGGCAACCCGGCCTGCAGGGGGGGCAGTTGGGGGCGACCAGGCTGGTAGAGGGGGCAGTAAGAGGTGACCAGGATGGCAGGGAGGCAGTTAGGGGCAACCAGGCCAGCAGGAGGAGCAGTTGGGGGTGATTAGGCTGGCATGGGGGCAGTGCGGGTGACTAGGTCAGCAGGGGAGCAGTTGGGGGCAACCAGGTCAGCTGGGGGTGCAGTTGGGGGCAATTAGGCTGGCAGGGGGGCAGTAAGGGGCAATTGGGCCAGAAGAGGGGGGAAGTTAGGGGCAACCAGGCAGGCAGGCAGGTGAGTGATTAGGAGCCAGAGGTCCAAGATTGTGAGGGGGATGTCCAACTGCCGGTTTAGGCCCAATCACAGGCCTAAACCGGCAGTCGGACATCCCCCAAGGGGTCCTGGATTGGAAAGAGTGCAGGCTGGGCTGAGGGGACTGACCTCCCCCCCGCCCCCCGCATGAATTTCGTGCACCGGGCCTCTAGTGTTGAATAATAGTGGTGAAAGCAGACATCCTTGTCTTGTTCCTGATCTTGAGGAAATTACTTTTAGCCTTTCCTCACTGAGTGTGATGTTAGTCATGGGTTGTCATGTATGGTTTTTATTATGTTGAGTTATGTATCCTATATTCTCACTGTGCTGGGAGTTTCTATCATAAATGAATGCTGGATCTTGTCAAATGCTTTTTCTGCATCTGTCAATCTGATCACATGATTTTTATTCATTTTGTTTATGATGCATCACATTAATTGATTGGCTTTCCAGGAATAAATCTCACTTGATCGTGGTTATGATTTTTTGCATTTATTACTAAATTTAGTTTGCTAATATTTTGCTGAGGACTTTTGCATCAATTACTTTATAAAATAAGCATGGAAGTCTTCCCTCCTCTTGAAATTTTTGGAATAGTTTGAGAAGGATAGGTGTTCATTTTTCTTGTGATGTTTGGTAAAATTCACCTGTAATGCCTTCTTTTGGTATAGGACTTTTATTTGTTGGGAATATTTTTGATAACTGAATAGATTTCATTGATTGTCATTGATCTATTCAAATTTTCTGTTTATCTTGATTCACTCTTGGGAGAGTGTATGTTTCTAGGAATTTATCAATTTCTTCCAGGTTGTTCCACAACTCCTAAGTTCATAGATCAATGCTCAACCACTGAGACACACCAGCTGGGCATTTTAGCCTTTGTTTTAAGGTCTATTTTGGCTGAGTATTGCTATGCTAGCATTTTTGTTTGTTGGTTTCCTTTTGCATGAAATATATTTTTCCAACCCTTTGCTTTCAGTCTTTGTGTGTCTTTCAATCTGAATTGAGTCTCTTGTAGACATAATATACATGGTTCTTTTTTTCCCCATTCAGCTACCCTATGTTGTTTTCTTGGAGAATTTAATTCATTTACATTTAAAGTGATTTATTGATAGGTGCATAGTCATTGCCATTTTATTATTCATACTTATGTTTTTTCTTCCTTATCTTCTTAAAGAAGTTTCTTTCATATTTCTTGTAATACTGGTTTGAAGGTGATGAGCTCCTTTATTGTTTTTTCTTGTCTGAATAGCTTTATCTATCCTTCAATTTAAAATGATAGTCTTGCTGGGTAGCATAGTCTTTGTTGTAGGCCCTTGCTTTTCATCACTTTGAATATTTTACTCCAATCCCATCTGGCCTGAAAAGTTCCTGTTGAGAAAATTACTGAAGTTTTATGGGAGCTCCCTTATAGTCAATTGTCTTGCTCTTGCTGCTTTTAATGTTCTCCCTTTGTCTTTAGTCTTTGCTATTTTAATTATGATGTGTCTTGGTGTGGATATCTTTGAGTTCATCTTATTTGGGGTTTTCTGTACTTCCTGGACTTCTGTGTCTCTTTCCTTCACCAGTTTTGGGAAGTTTTCAGTTATTATTTCTTCAAATAGATTCTCAATCCCTTGCTCTCACTCCTCTCTTTCTGGTACTCCTGTGATGGGGATGTTGTAATGCTTGATGTTGTTCCAGATGTCCCTTAAACTTTCCTCATTAAAAAAATATTTTTCTTTTTGATGCTCTTATTTGGTGTTTTCTGCTACCTTGTTTTCCATATTGCTGATTTGATCCTCTGTTTCATCTAATTTTGTTGTTTATTTCTAGTATGTTCTTCATTTCAGTTATTATATTCTTCATTTCTGACTGGTGCTTTTAATGGTTCCTATGTCCTTTTTTAGTTTAATCACCTTGTTGGAATTCTCATGGAGTCCCTCTATTCTTCCCCTAAGTTCTTTGATCATCCTTATAACCATCTCTTGAACTCTGTATTTGGTAGATGGATTGTCTCCATTTCATTTGGTTCATTCTGGAGATTTCTCCCTTTCTTTCACCTGGGGCATGGCTCTTTGTCTCCTCATTTTGCTTGCCCCTCTGTGTTTGTGTCTGTGTCTTCTAGTCTTGGTAGGATGGCCTCAGGTAGCAGCTGTCCTGTGGGCCCTTAGCGATGCAGCATCCTGACCACCTGAGCCTGGAGTGTCTCTCGTATGGGTTGTGCCTCCTGTTATAGTTCAGCCTTGATTATTGTTGGCATGTCCACGGGTGCCTTTGAACCTCAGACTGGCTGGTTGTGAGGACTGACCACAACCACAGTGTACTACTTCTGTGCAGGGATTGCCCCTACAGAGCAGAATTTGCCCCAAAAAGATCGGATGCCCGACCAAACCTCACTTTGCATGTGCTTCTTGTGGAGCTAATGAGTGGTGCTCTGTTGTCTGAATCCAGCCCCCAGATGTGTTGTTTCTGAAGCCACTTGGGAGGGTCTCCAGTGCAGGTCAATGTCAGCCACTGCCCGTGACCAGCCCTGGACTACCTCTTAGGAGCTACAAAGCTACCCATGGTTGGTCACTGCCTCTGCTGGACCTGCATGCACACTGGAGAGGCCAAGCTGCCAACCTAGTCTGGCTGCCACAGTACTTGGCCTGGGGCAGGTCAGCAAAAGGCCCGAGGCATCACAAGACCTCCTATTAGGCTCTGTGCTTAAAGAGCCCCGGGTGGTATGCGAGTTGTGTGACGCAGGTAGGGGTGAGTGGTGTCCACCAGATTAACACAGTTTTAATCTCAGCACCAGTGCTGGGTCTGAGGCTGCTCAGCGAAATTCTGAGTACATGGAGGCCAGTTGCCACCCATCTGGGACCTTCGCAGTGGGTGGGGTCACAGGGAGTCATTAGGGTAAAGCTCAGAGTTCACCAGGATAAAATAGATTAAGATTTGATAGTGTGGAGGGGTGCTTAGTAAAGGAAAGGTGGGCCATGCAGGAAGGTGACGCTCACCTTGAAGCCACACAACTCAGTTTCTGCCTGTGTGTTTCTGGAAACCACCTCCCCCGCCCCCTACCCCCCAAATTTCTTGAGAGCTTTTCAAAAAAGACTGGAATGTGGGTCGGGCTGACTGCTGCTGACAGAGTCCTAGCCTTGTGTGACTTATCAGGGTGGACCTAGTGCTGCTCACCAGGCTAATGCCACATGGGGAGGGATGGTGCTGGGGGGACCATGCTGTAGGAGGACACATGGGGAGGGATGGTGCTGGAGGGACCATGCTGTAGGAGGACACATGTGGAGGGATGGTGCTGGGGGCCATGCTGTAGGAGGACACATGTGGAGGGATGGTGCTGGGGGCCATGCTGTAGGAGGACACATGTGGAGGGATGGTGCTGGGGGGACCATGCTGTAGGAGGACACATGTGGAGGGATGGTGCTGGGGGGACCATGCTGTAGGAGGACACATGGGGAGGGATGGTGCTGGGGGCCATGCTGTAGGAGGACACATGTGGAGGGATGGTGCTGGGGGGACCATGCTGTAGGAGGACACATGGGGAGGGATGGTGCTGGGGGGACCAGGCTGTAGGAGGACACATGTGGAGGGATGGTGCTGGGGGGACCATGCTGTAGGAGGACACATGTGGAGGGATGGTGCTGGGGGGACCATGCTGTAGGAGGACACATGTGGAGGGATGGTGCTGGGGGGACCATGCTGTAGGAGGACACATGTGGAGGGATGGTGCTGGGGGGACCATGCTGTAGGAGGACACATGTGGAGGGATGGTGCTGGGGGGACCATGCTGTAGGAGGACACATGTGGAGGGATGGTGCTGGGGGGACCATGCTGTAAGAGGACACATGTGGAGGGATGGTGCTGGGGGGACCATGCTGTAGGAGGACACATGTGGAGGGATGGTGCTGGGGGGACCATGCTGTAAGAGGACACATGTGGAGGGATGGTGCTGGGGGGACCATGCTGTAGGAGGACACATGTGGAGGGATGGTGCTGGGGGCCATGCTGCAGGAGGACACATGGGGAGGGATGGTGCTGGGGGCCATGCTGTAAGAGGACACATGTGGAGGGATGGTGCTGGGGGACCATGCTGTAGGAGGACACATGTGGAGGGATGGTGCTGGGGGACCATGCTGTAGGAGGACACATGTGGAGGGATGGTACTGGGGGCCATGCTGTAGGAGGACACATGTGGAGGGATGGTGCTGGGGGGACCATGCTGTAGGAGGACATGTGGGGAGGGATGGTGCTGGGGGGACCATGCTGTAGGAGGACACATGTGGAGGGATGGTGCTGGGGGCCATGCTGTAGGAGGACATGTGGGGAGGGATGGTGCTGGGGGGACCATGCTGTAGGAGGACACATGGGGAGGGATGGTGCTGGGGACCATGCTGTAGGAAGACACATGTGGAGGGATGGTGCTGGGGGCCATGCTGTAGGAGGACACATGTGGAGGGATGGTGCTGGGGGGACCATGCTGTAGGAGGACACATGTGGAGGGATGGTGCTGGGGGGACCATGCTGTAGGAGGACACATGTGGAGGGATGGTGCTGGGGGCCATGCTGTAGGAGGACACATGTGGAGGGATGGTGCTGGGGGGACCATGCTGTAGGAGGACACATGTGGAGGGATGGTGCTGGGGGGACCATGCTGTAGGAGGACACATGGGGAGGGATGGTGCTGGGGGCCATGCTGTAGGAGGACACATGTGGAGGGATGGTGCTGGGGGGACCATGCTGTAGGAGGACACATGGGGAGGGATGGTGCTGGGGGGACCAGGCTGTAGGAGGACACATGTGGAGGGATGGTGCTGGGGGGACCATGCTGTAGGAGGACACATGTGGAGGGATGGTGCTGGGGGGACCATGCTGTAGGAGGACACATGTGGAGGGATGGTGCTGGGGGGACCATGCTGTAGGAGGACACATGTGGAGGGATGGTGCTGGGGGGACCATGCTGTAGGAGGACACATGTGGAGGGATGGTGCTGGGGGGACCATGCTGTAGGAGGACACATGTGGAGGGATGGTGCTGGGGGGACCATGCTGTAAGAGGACACATGTGGAGGGATGGTGCTGGGGGGACCATGCTGTAGGAGGACACATGTGGAGGGATGGTGCTGGGGGGACCATGCTGTAAGAGGACACATGTGGAGGGATGGTGCTGGGGGGACCATGCTGTAGGAGGACACATGTGGAGGGATGGTGCTGGGGGCCATGCTGCAGGAGGACACATGGGGAGGGATGGTGCTGGGGGCCATGCTGTAAGAGGACACATGTGGAGGGATGGTGCTGGGGGACCATGCTGTAGGAGGACACATGTGGAGGGATGGTGCTGGGGGACCATGCTGTAGGAGGACACATGTGGAGGGATGGTACTGGGGGCCATGCTGTAGGAGGACACATGTGGAGGGATGGTGCTGGGGGGACCATGCTGTAGGAGGACATGTGGGGAGGGATGGTGCTGGGGGGACCATGCTGTAGGAGGACACATGTGGAGGGATGGTGCTGGGGGCCATGCTGTAGGAGGACATGTGGGGAGGGATGGTGCTGGGGGGACCATGCTGTAGGAGGACACATGGGGAGGGATGGTGCTGGGGACCATGCTGTAGGAAGACACATGTGGAGGGATGGTGCTGGGGGCCATGCTGTAGGAGGACACATGTGGAGGGATGGTGCTGGGGGGACCATGCTGTAGGAGGACATGTGGGGAGGGATGGTGCTGGGGGGACCATGCTGTAGGAGGACACATGTGGAGGGATGGTGCTGGGGGCCATGCTGTAGGAGGACACATGTGGAGGGATGGTGCTGGGGGGACCATGCTGTAGGAGGACACATGGGGAGGGATGGTGCTGGGGGGACCAGGCTGTAGGAGGACACATGTGGAGGGATGGTGCTGGGGGGACCATGCTGTAGGAGGACACATGTGGAGGGATGGTGCTGGGGGGACCATGCTGTAGGAGGACACATGTGGAGGGATGGTGCTGGGGGGACCATGCTGTAGGAGGACACATGTGGAGGGATGGTGCTGGGGGGACCATGCTGTAGGAGGACACATGTGGAGGGATGGTGCTGGGGGGACCATGCTGTAGGAGGACACATGTGGAGGGATGGTGCTGGGGGGACCATGCTGTAAGAGGACACATGTGGAGGGATGGTGCTGGGGGGACCATGCTGTAGGAGGACACATGTGGAGGGATGGTGCTGGGGGGACCATGCTGTAAGAGGACACATGTGGAGGGATGGTGCTGGGGGGACCATGCTGTAGGAGGACACATGTGGAGGGATGGTGCTGGGGGCCATGCTGCAGGAGGACACATGGGGAGGGATGGTGCTGGGGGCCATGCTGTAAGAGGACACATGTGGAGGGATGGTGCTGGGGGACCATGCTGTAGGAGGACACATGTGGAGGGATGGTGCTGGGGGACCATGCTGTAGGAGGACACATGTGGAGGGATGGTACTGGGGGCCATGCTGTAGGAGGACACATGTGGAGGGATGGTGCTGGGGGGACCATGCTGTAGGAGGACATGTGGGGAGGGATGGTGCTGGGGGGACCATGCTGTAGGAGGACACATGTGGAGGGATGGTGCTGGGGGCCATGCTGTAGGAGGACATGTGGGGAGGGATGGTGCTGGGGGGACCATGCTGTAGGAGGACACATGGGGAGGGATGGTGCTGGGGACCATGCTGTAGGAAGACACATGTGGAGGGATGGTGCTGGGGGCCATGCTGTAGGAGGACACATGTGGAGGGATGGTGCTGGGGGGACCATGCTGTAGGAGGACATGTGGGGAGGGATGGTGCTGGGGGGACCATGCTGTAGGAGGACACATGTGGAGGGATGGTGCTGGGGGCCATGCTGTAGGAGGACATGTGGGGAGGGATGGTGCTGGGGGGACCATGCTGTAGGAGGTCACATGGGGAGGGATGGTGCTGGGGACCATGCTGTAGGAGGACACATGGGGAGGGATGGTGCTGGGGGGACTATGCTGCAGGAGGACACGTGGGGAGGGATGGTGCTGGGGGGACCATGCTGTAGGAGGACACATGTGGAGGGATGGTGCTGGGGGCCATGCTGTAGGAGGACACATGTGGAGGGATGGTGCTGGGGGGACCATGCTGTAGGAGGACACATGTGGAGGGATGGTGCTGGGGGGACCATGCTGTAGGAGGACACATGGGGAGGGATGGTGCTGGGGGTCATGCTGTAGGAGGACACATGTGGAGGGATGGTGCTGGGGGGACCATGCTGTAGGAGGACACATGGGGAGGGATGGTGCTGGGGGGACCAGGCTGTAGGAGGACACATGTGGAGGGATGGTGCTGGGGGGACCATGCTGTAGGAGGACACATGTGGAGGGATGGTGCTGGGGGGACCATGCTGTAGGAGGACACATGTGGAGGGATGGTGCTGGGGGGACCATGCTGTAGGAGGACACATGTGGAGGGATGGTGCTGGGGGGACCATGCTGTAGGAGGACACATGTGGAGGGATGGTGCTGGGGGGACCATGCTGTAGGAGGACACATGTGGAGGGATGGTGCTGGGGGGACCATGCTGTAAGAGGACACATGTGGAGGGATGGTGCTGGGGGGACCATGCTGTAGGAGGACACATGTGGAGGGATGGTGCTGGGGGCCATGCTGCAGGAGGACACATGGGGAGGGATGGTGCTGGGGGCCATGCTGTAAGAGGACATGTGGGGAGGGATGGTGCTGGGGGGACCATGCTGTAGGAGGACACATGTGGAGGGATGGTGCTGGGGGCCATGCTGTAGGAGGACATGTGGGGAGGGATGGTGCTGGGGGGACCATGCTGTAGGAGGACACATGGGGAGGGATGGTGCTGGGGACCATGCTGTAGGAGGACACATGTGGAGGGATGGTGCTGGGGGCCATGCTGTAGGAGGACATGTGGGGAGGGATGGTGCTGGGGGGACCATGCTGTAGGAGGACATGTGGGGAGGGATGGTGCTCGGGGGACCATGCTGTAGGAGGACACATGTGGAGGGATGGTGCTGGGGGCCATGCTGTAGGAGGACATGTGGGGAGGGATGGTGCTGGGGGGACCATGCTGTAGGAGGTCACATGGGGAGGGATGGTGCTGGGGACCATGCTGTAGGAGGACACATGGGGAGGGATGGTGCTGGGGGGACCATGCTGTAGGAGGACACATGTGGAGGGATGGTGCTGGGGGCCATGCTGTAGGAGGACACATGTGGAGGGATGGTGCTGGGGGCCATGCTGTAGGAGGACACATGTGGAGGGATGGTGCTGGGGGCCATGCTGTAAGAGGACACATGTGGAGGGATGGTGCTGGGGGGACCATGCTGTAGGAGGACACATGTGGAGGGATGGTGCTGGGGGCCATGCTGTAGGAGGACACATGTGGAGGGATGGTGCTGGGGGGACCATGCTGTAGGAAGACACATGTGGAGGGATGGTGCTGGGGGCCATGCTGTAGGAGGACACATGTGGAGGGATGGTGCTGGGGGCCATGCTGTAGGAGGACACATGTGGAGGGATGGTGCTGGGGGGACCATGCTGTAGGAGGACACATGTGGAGGGATGGTGCTGGGGGGACCATGCTGTAGGAGGACACATGTGGAGGGATGGTGCTGGGGGGGCCATGCTGTAGGAGGACACATGGTGAGGGATGGTGCTGGGGGCCATGCTGTAGGAGGACACATGGGGAGGGATGGTGCTGGGGGCCATGCTGTAGGAGGACACATGGGGAGGGATGGTGCTGGGGGCCATGCTGTAGGAGGACACATGGGGAGGGATGGTGCTCGGGGGCCATGCTGTAGGAGGACACATGTGGAGGGATGGTGCTGGGGGGACCATGCTGTAGGAGGACACATGTGGAGGGATGGTGCTGGGGGGACCATGCTGTAGGAGGACACATGGGGAGGGATGGTGCTGGGGGGGCCATGCTGTAGGAGGACATGTGGGGAGGGATGGTGCTGGGGGCCATGCTGTAGGAGGACACATGGGGAGGGATGGTGCTGGGGGGACCATGCTGTAGGAGGACTCATGTGGAGGGATGGTGCTGGGGGCCATGCTGTAGGAGGACACATGTGGAGGGATGGTGCTGGGGGCCATGCTGTAGGAGGACACATGTGGAGGGATGGTGCTGGGGGGACCATGCTGTAGGAGGACATGTGGGGAGGGATGGTGCTGGGGGCCATGCTGTAGGAGGACACATGTGGAGGGATGGTGCTGGGGGGACCATGCTGTAGGAGGACACATGTGGAGGGATGGTGCTGGGGGCCATGCTGTAGGAGGACATGTGGGGAGGGATGGTGCTGGGGGCCATGCTGTAGGAGGACACATGTGGAGGGATGGTGCTGGGGGGACCATGCTGTAGGAGGACACATGTGGAGGGATGGTGCTGGGGGCCATGCTGTAGGAGGACATGTGGGGAGGGATGGTGCTGGGGGGGACCATGCTGTAAGAGGACATATGTGGAGGGATGGTGCTGGGGGCCATGCTTTAGGAGGACACATGTGGAGGGATGGTGCTGGGGGGACCATGCTGTAGGAGGACACATGTGGAGGGATGGTGCTGGGGGCCATGCTGTAGGAGGACTCAACACATGGGCATTGGAAGCAGTCTCTCTAGCCAGCCCTCGCCCTAAAGCCACACATCTCAGTCTCTCCCTGTGTGTCTCGAGCATCCTCTGAGCTGCCAGCCCTGTATATAGCCCAGACCTATGAGTGAGGATTTGTGCACCGGCCCTTTAAGAGGATACCTGGGTTTCCAGCAGCCTGCCACCTCACCTGGTGGATGGGATCCCTGCTGATTTCCACAGGCAGATGTTATGTGGCCTCCCCTTCCTGGCTCTGGTGCTCTGAGTAGGGAGCCAAGCCTGGGGCTGAGAGCCCTCATGTCCCTGGGGGAACCTCTGCAGCTGGGATGTCCTTGGGTTCTCAGCTGTCACATGCGGGCAGTCCACTCACATCCCCACCCCCCTCCAGTCCCCGCCTGGCTTCTTCTGATGACTCCTGTTAGCTGGTCTTCATCTGGCTGTGCAGTTTGATGGTCTATAATTTAGTAATTTTGATGTGGTCATGGGGATGGTGATTGCAACTTCCACCTTGTCAGCCATCTTGGTCCTTTCCTGGCCCCTTTCTTTGATGGCTGATCTTGGGGACTCAGCCTCCAGGGACAGTCTTCTCCTGGCTCCCCATCCACACCTCCATTTGTTAGCACCTTCACCTGAACTCCCAGTGCCTGCCTTCCTCTTTCCTCCTCTCCCTCCCTCCTGCCCCCTGTCATGGACTGAAGTGTATCCCCCAAATCCATATGTTGAAGTCCTAGTCCCCAGTACCTCAGAAAGTGACTATTTGGGGGTGGGGCCTTTAAGGAGGCAATTAAGTTAAAATGGGTTCATTAGGGTGGGTCCTAATTAAATATGACCAGTGTGCTCACAGGAAGTTAGGACACAGGCCCCACAGAAGGAAGACCACATGAGGACCAGGGAGGAGACAGCCACCCTTTAACCAGGGAAAGAGGCCCAGAAGAAACCCTGTGGACACCTTCATCCCAGACGCCAGCCTCCAGAACTGTGAGGGACATCATTTCTGTTCCTAAACACCCAGCAAACGCATACGTCTTCCTTTCTTTCCCCATTTAACAATTCACCGAGGCACCCCAGGAATATTTACTGATAGTCCTCCAGGGGCTGGGCACGGAGAAGGAACAGGCTTTCTAGGCTCAGCACTCAGCCCTCCTCCCATCGCAGGGCACTGGCCCTGGGCAGTGAGTGGCATTTGTGCCCTCTGCGGGGGTGTGGGGAGGAGTCAGTTGTTTCTCTGGCCCTTCACAGACTTTAAAACTCAACATTTCTCTTGGCCCTTCTGTCAGCAGCATTGGACAGATTAGAGTAATGTGGCCCCTTTCCCCAATGGTCCCTGCGCTGTCTGAGCTAGGAGTGAGACAGGTGCCTGGAGGGCTTCAAGGAGTCATTGCAGAACGATATGAAGATGCTTAGTAAGTAGGAAATTTTCCTGCCCTACTAACAGGTCGAAGGAGATTATTTCTGATAATCTCCCATCGTGGGCGGGGCTCCTGATTCACGTTTTTCCAGGTAGACAAGGAAGAGCAGTGATTTCTCCTGCGCCTGCAGCTGAAGTTGCCATCAGCTCCAATCCTCATACACTGAAGCACACCTTAGGGTGACTGGCTCTGAACTCCCACAACACTCTTTTAAAAAGTTGATTTTAGAGAGAGAGGAAGGGAGAGAGAGAGAAACATCAATTTGTTGTGCCGCTGATTTGTGCATTTATTGGTTGATTCTTATATGTGTCCTCATTGGCAAGCTAACCTTAGCGTACCAGGACAGCGCTCTACCCACTGAGTACCCAGCCAGGCCTCTCACACTTCCTGGCATCTCCCCTTTGTCGGGGGCCCCCACCATCCCTGGGATGAAGGACATACTCCTTGCACGCATCTGAGGGCCTCTAGGACTTTGTTCCCATTTGTCCCTTCGTTCATTTATTTACTGGAAGGGACCAGGCCCGGAGCGCGTGTGCCTTGGGCAAGTCTGTAGTGTGTGGCTTCTTGACTTCATGCAGGAAAGATACACAATACCAGCCCAGGCGACTGAGAGCATGCTTACCTTATTAAAGCTGGGAGAGTGAAAAAAAGGGAGGACTTAGGGTAGAAGAAGCCATAGGAAAGAGACTAGGCAGTGTTGCCTTGGCTCTCGAGAAACTTTATGAGAAATAAGTGAGCCAATGCGGGCGGGGCTGTTGTCGCTCACTGGAGAGTCAGAGCAAAGGGGGCCTTGGGGACGGGTTCAGGGGGTGAGACCAGGATGAGCTGCCCATTGCTCCCCTGGTTGCAAGTCTTGTGGGAGCCTTAGAGGTTAGGAGATGCACCCCTGTGGGGGAAGAGGGAGGGGAAGGGAAGGCATGGGCATCCTCCCAGGAGGGAGAGCGTGTGCTGGGTCTTTGTCTTGAGGGTTTTAAAGGCCGGGGGCTAAGGGGAGGTCTTCAGGGAGGATTGCACTAGAATATTCATCGGCTCTTCCAGGTGTGCCCTTTAAGGGTCCTGGTCTCCACTGATTGGTCAGCACCAGGGCAGGGGGTCATTAGTCATAGCGGCTGATCCTGGCGTTGCCTGCCTGGTTTTGCTGCTTTTCTGGGCCTGGAGCTGAAATACAACTGAGGCCTCGATGTTATCTACGTGGAGGAAGGGTCAGGGGTTCTCAGCGGCATGACCAGTGACATGCCAGGGGAGGAAAGGCCACCCTGGGGCGAGGTCTGGTGCCAGTTTTGCCCGTTGCTAGGCGCTTGGGGCTTTCCACCCTGCTAACCTTCTGTATCTGCTGTAAATTGCTCAGGCAGTGTGTTCATCTGTCTGTCTCAGTTTCCCCATCCCACTTTCCAAGGAATTCTCCTAGCTTCTTACTATCCTGCCTCAGTTCCTCACCCACCAAACAAGCACCACTAGTCTTCCAGCTCCCAGAAGCCACCGATGCACGTGAGAGTCCTGGGTCCTCTGGCCTCTGTGCTTTGATGTGCGTTGTTCCCTGGCTTGGAGCAAGCCCCTCGCTCTGCTTTCAGGACTCTGCGAGGCCATCTGCACTGTAAAGTGTCCAGCACCAGGAGAGGAAGTGGGCCTGGCCTCCGCTGTGGTCCGTGATGTAGATAACCTCCCTCATTTCACCCCTTCTATCTGGAGACTTCTAGACTCCGGAGGCCATTTCTCTCTGCATTCAGCCGACCGGCAGAGCCCACAATCACTGCTAAGTTTGTGGAATGATCCCAATTTATTAGAGTCTCTAGTGAGGTTGGTTTGGAGAAGCCATTTCTATGTAAATGTATGGTCAGGCTCACAGCGTCCCAGTTCCGGACCTTTAAGGGAAAAGCCAGTGGGCCTACTCCCTTCCCCAGGTGTGCATGGAGGGTGCTCCAGGTTCCATGCCAGGTCCGCCACCAGTGGCTCAGGCTTTCCAGGTTGGAGGGGCGTGTCCTCTGTGAGGAATCCAGATCCCTTGAGTAGAGGCTCCTGGCAGCAGTGTCCCCTGGGACCCGGATCAGCTTCGGGAGTCTGCTGCTCCTCCAGCAGGGGGAGCTTTAGGAGAAGTACTTATATATGTGTAATTGGATTGGATTGTTCTGATTCAGAAGGAGGCAGACCTGACAGAGCCAGGGTGGACACGGAGGTCAGCGGAGGGTTTTCCAATCGCCCTAAGCTTGTGAGTGAGAGCAGGGCAAAGGTCTCTGCTATGTAGTCCAGCAACTGAGAACTGAGTCGCATCTGTTCCTGTGTCATGGTCGGGTGGATTGTCTGGGAAGCTGAAGAGTCCTGAGGGTGAACACAGCTGCAAACAGAACAATGGTATGTATCACAGGACTGCACTAAAAACACCTTCCAGCCTCAAATCTCCAGCACAGCACGAGTGTGGCAAAGAAAAAAGCAAGGTAAAGACTGCGCATTTAGGGCTAATGCTGGTTGAAGGCGGTCCCAAGCAGGGCCCACCATTTCTGGAACCCCTAGAATACCTCCCCTGTAGACTCACAGGAAGCAAACCTGGTGTGCCCTGTTCTTGCTCCTGAGATCCCAGGCTAACACCTCAGCTGGGCTCAGCCCCCAAGCTCAGAACCATGGGAAAGAGCCCAGGCGTTGGCTGAGTGGCCTTGTCACCTCTCCCTGGCTTGCGTCAGCTCCTTCACCTCCCTGCTCTGCTTCCCTGTGTATGACAATGATGCTAAGGATGGCTAACATGCATGACCCTCACTGGAACTCTCACTTGATCTTAAACAGCTGTGAGAAACATGTCCATTTCCCACAGAACAGATGGGGGAAACTGAGGCATGTGGAGATTAAAGCGCTGTCCCAGGGTCTCTCAGTGTCAGGATTCAGTGGCATGGTGCTAAGTACCGAGCCCGGGCTGTGGCTGAAGGCACCCTAAGCGGCCATTATTTCTGATAGTGTCCACCCTCTGAACTTGTCCATATGGACCCTCTCATTTTGCAAGAGTCCCCACCCCTGACACCCCACACCCAGTTCAGGATGGCAGAAGAGGGCTTCTCCCCTGCAGCCCCTTGGCCTCAGATGTCTCTGGAGCGATGGCCGGGTCCTCTGGGCAGCTGGTTAGCCTCACATAGGGGCAGCCATTGCATTTGGCACTTTCCCCCCACCCCACCCCACCCCACCCCACCCCCATCCCCCTGCAGACTCCAAGCAATAAAGGTGTCTGTGATGCTAACATACAGCTATGAACTTCCTGGCATCAGCTCTCAGAGCCTCAGTTTTCTCATCTGTGAAATGGCAAAAATGAGACATGCACTGATCATGAGCTAATGATCATGGGGGCGCTCCTTGCGCAGGGGGGCCCCAGATAACCAAAGCCGCCAAGCGGGCGGCCCGCCCATGGGCGGGCGGGGCCGGGCCGGGCCGGGGGCCGGGCTGGGGGGCGGGCGCGGGGCGGGCAGGGCGGTGAGGCGGGCGGGGAGGCGGCTCAGCGTCACAGCGCGGGCGGCGGCGGGGAGATGCGGCTGCTGGCCCTGGCGGCGGCCGCCTTGCTGGCGCGGGCTCCGGCCCCGGGTAAGCGCGGGGGCAGGCGGGCGGGCGGGCGGCGGTTCGGGGACCCCGCGTTGGGGCGGCGGGGCTCCGGGCTCGGGCTCGGGCCTGGGAGGAGGCGCTGCGCCTTCGGACTCCGGTCCCGGGGGCCGGGATGGCGCTGTCCCCAAGCCCTTCGCAGGGCGCCCCCACCCCTTTCGCAGGGCGCTCCCACCCATCCTCTGAGGCCGGACCCCAGCTCTGCTGGGAGGCTTGGAGCAGCAGGAAGGGACCAGGTCTCAGGGGGAGATTCCAGCCACAAGGCGCGAGCCCTGGTTGGTTTGTTTTCTTTCTCTCCAAAAAGTCAGGACGCACAACTGTTGTCCGGTTAGATGGGGCAGAACTTGTTGAACTCTCTTCCGAGCGGCCCAGGCCGGAGGGGCTGGGTGTCCCCGGCTGGCGCTGGGGCTGGGGACCGTCCCTGGGCGATTTGCGGTGACCAGGCCTGGTGGGGGAAGGTACCCACTGCTGGATGAAGGGGGCCCCTGTACAAGGCATCCTGCCCAGGGCAGCCTCTGCCCACGCTGCTGGCGTGTGTTGTGCGGTTTCTGCCCTCACTTCTAAGTTGCTGAGAAAGTTTCTCTCTGTCCCTCAGGGCCCTGCCTGCCTGGGGCTGAAGGGCCCTGCTGCCTAGGAAGGTGGTGACATCGGTACCGCCTGGCAGTCAGGTCTTCTGGGACCTATCGGGTGCCAAGTGTGGCCGCACAGTCCCCAGTCTCACAGCACTTCCCAGTAACAAGGACAGGAGCAGGACTTACATCCCAGGTGCAAACATTAGCCATCTCACTTGCCAGTGACCCCTGAGGGAGGTGCTGGTATTGTTCCCAATCTGCAGGTGAGGAAACTGAGGCTCAGGCCTGTGCATTGACTGGCCTTAAGCCACAGGCTTGTGGGTTGTGGGGCTGGGATCTGCTCCTAAGGAAGCCTGGCTCTAGACCAGGGGTGGGCAAACTTTTTGACTCGAGGGCCACAATGGGTTCTTAAACTGGACCGGAGGGCCGGAACAAAAGCATGGATGGAGTGTTTGTGTGAACTAATATAAATTCAAAGTAAACATCATTACATAAAAGGGTACGGTCTTTTTTTTTTTTTTAGTTTTATTCATTTCAAATGGGCCGGATCCGGCCCGAGGGCCGTAGTTTGCTCACGGCTGCTCTAGACTCTGCTTATACTGGCTAAGCTGAGTTGCCATGATCTATATATATAAAAGGCTAATATGCTAAGTGTCTGACCGTCTGACCAGTCGCTATGACACGCACTGACCACCAGCTGCCATGACGCACACTGGCCACTTACAGAGAAACGGCACCCACAAAGCAATACTCGGCTTCCCCCAAGTGGTACACAGGCCCCACCACCACCCCAGAGTGACACCCCACCTGATCGCAGCCGATGCAGCCAAGACCCCATGGTGCAAAATGGGGCCCTCAGCCCAGCCCAGCCCAGAAATGGCGCCTGGGTAATGACATCACATAGCAACGCCCGGCTTCCTCTCCCTAGCGACTAGCCTCCTTGGAGTTTCTTCAGCCCAGGAACACGACTTGCTTTATAGCCAGGTGGAAACATTTCACACTTTAACCAAATGTCTGTGAAGTGTTTTCCCGTGCCTCATCTTATTTGATCCTCACAGGAGTCCTGGAGTAGGTAGATAGGAGACTCCGTGGAATCCTATTTTCTTTTCATTAGCCGGAAAACAGAGATTTAGAAAGTTTAGCAACTTGACCTGACTGAAAAGAAGTAAGAAATGGTGGACCTTGAAAATTACTTCAGGTTTTCTCACTGCACAGAATATAGTCACACACTGCTGCAGTTAAATATTTTACCCTTTGTTCTCCCTGCGTGATCTACAATGATAATCTGCTTTGTGTTGATATTTACTGCTGTGTTGCTGACAATTACCTGAAAGAGAAGTTGGTGTGCTTCACTGGGCTGGAAGAAGTTTAGCTAAATCAGAAAGCAGGTTTAATTAAGCAAGTTTATTCTATATACAGTGGGGCCTTGACTTATGAGTTTAATTCGTTCCGTGATGGAGCTCGTAACTCAAATTACTCGTATGTCAAATCAAAAGTGAACGAGTGAGACACATGATGCTGGGCTGATGTTGTGGCGTTCACTGTGACGTTCGCTGCACCAACTATTGGTGGGGTATCTAAAGCTGGCTCGTAACCCGAATTTTAGCTCGCAACTCAAAGCAAAAAATCGGCCGAGAGACGGCTCATATCTCGAAAAACTCGTTAGTTGGGACACTCGTAAGTCAAGGCCCCACTGTATACGAACGGCTAAGTTGACTTGCGCATGCACGATACATATAAAGCTCTTGCTGTTGCCAATCGCACACATGTGTTTCCATCTGTCATTGTCGATCATGAATTTGGTTGACACTCCTATTATAGAGAAAGGGCAAATAGCGATATTAAAATATTTCTTCTAATTTCTTTTCAATGTACATGAATTTATGCACCGGGCCACTAGTTTTGTAAATAAGAAGGCTGATGCTCAGAGTTAAGTATTTTCCAAGGGTGACCCAGCTACCAAGTGGGGAGTGGGCCTTTGAGCTAGCACCCATCAGGATCTGGGAGCTTCTTGGGTCATGGTGGTGGGAAGAAACTCACTCTTGCCCCAGGCTACCAGAGCAATGGGGTTCCAGGTGAACCCGAAATGCGCATGCGGAAAATGCTCCTTCCAGGGTTGTCACTGTCTTGGCTGACAGAGGCTGCAGGCTTTACTGGGTGGTTGGGCCGGGCCAGCTCAGGTGGCCTCTGGAGTACCCAGCAGCCAGCGGGAGACAAGGGGGCACAGGGCTCTATGTCCCCAGGGCTCCCCCACCACCTTCCTAAGCTTCGGTGCCACCAGAGAGAGGCCCCAGAGGAAGGCCCTTCGAGGTGTAGGACACCTCACGCTCCAGGAGGCCTCCTGGATTCAGGGTTCTTCAGAGTCCGCGGGCTGTGCTGAGGCCGTCCCTCAGGTAAGGTGACAGCGCCTGCTTGTGCGGCCTTCGTCACGTGCTGCCTGCTCTTCAGTGTTTCACCCAGGACTCCTTGTCACCTTCCCCGAGGAGCCACTTTACACGTACTCTTCACCCTTGAACTTCTCTGTATTTTGGGACAGAGCAGGACCTTAGTAGTCACCTGGCCCCACCTCTCATTTTACAGAAAACTAACCAAGGGGAGTATTTAGTGGACACCATGCTGTAGTGCAGGGGGTGGCTGAGAGTTGGCTCTGAAGCCATCTGGTTGGAGTTCCAGCTCCCCCACCTTCGGTGTGAGTTTCTAGCCTCTGGGCCTCAGCCCTCTTGTCTGTAAACTGGGGATGAACATAGTATGAGGATAAATTGGGAAAATACATCTATAGTGCTTAGAACAGTACTGGGCATGGGTTCACACGCAGCAAATGTTAGCCTTCATCCCTGGCCGCGCCGTGTGCTTGTCCCGGATGCCAGCTGTGTCTGTGCTGGGCTGACGAGTGCTGGCTCCTGGTGCCGTGGGCTTTTAAGTGATACAGTTGCATCTGCAGAGATTTATTTGTTATGAATACAGACTAACTGTTCAGTAAGAATGAGATGTTGGCTGCTGAGAGGTACACACCATTTGCATTCCTTAGAGACATAGGGGCTCCTGGCTCACTGAAGTGAGTGGGGCTGGCTCCTCAGGACAGAAAAGAAGTGTGGGGCACAGAGCCACCAGCACATCCCTGGCCAGGTCCGGGGAGAGGCCTCAGGCTGTGTCCACCTCTGCCTCCCAGTCAAGGCCGGCGCCTTATTTCCATCACAAGTCCCGCGCTCCCTGGGTCTGGACGCTGCCATCCTCCCCTGGCGAGGACAGGGTATGTGCTGGCTGCGTAGGTTGGGTACTGTGTGACTACACTGATGTCCTCTGAGGCTGTTTTCTGAGCCATTAGAAAACATTATCCAATGGGAACAAGAGGCTTAGCTCCCATCCGTCTCATCCACAGGAATTAGATCTCTTGCTCACCGTCAAAACCAGATATCTAATTTGTGGGATCCAGTGCAAAATGAAAATGTGGGGCCCCTTACTCAAAAGTTGTTAAAACTTCCAAAGAATGACAGAAGAGATTAACCCACGTGGGGTCCTTCCCAGCACAGGGCTGTGTGTGACTGCAGGGCACATACCCAGGGAGCCTCCCTACTCAGTGTGCGTTCACTTACTATGTCCCCACCTGCTCGGTCCTCAGGGCACAGAAACTGTTATGGGTATTTTACAGTTATCCTCCCATTGGAATTATCTTCCCATTTTTCAGATGAAGAAACTGAGGGTCTGAGGGCCTTAACTCCTAATAGAACCAGGTTTCCAACTTGGCTTTGTTGAATGCCAACCCCTGGCTCTCCGCCCAGCCCCCCAGCCACTAGGGAGGCTTGGGTCCATGAGCAGCCCGATGCCCAGCTCACATGGGGCGCCCAGGCTCCCAAGCACAGAGCCTGTGCTTACCGAAGGAATGAGGTTGCCTGCAGCAGTATCCTGCCCCTTGTTTTGGGCCAGTCTCTTTCCTGTCCACACTGTCCTATTCCTCCTTTAAGAGCTGGCCTTGGAGCCCTGAGTGCCATGGGAAGTCCTTTCCTGAAACCTCTGCAGACTGAGGTGGCTTCGTAGGGGCTGGTCTCTCCGTTTCCCCTTGCATCTGGTGCCCCTGCCTCAGGGCCTTTGCACAGGTGCGACTCTCTCCCAGGAAGGCCATTTCTTCTGCTGCCCTGAATTTTATGTCCTAAAGTACAACTCATCCTTCAGCTATGAACACCTCCCCCGGGTCCCCTCCCTGACCGGTGAACTAGATCAGGATCCTGCCCTGATTTGTGGGAGCCCGTCATATTTTCTCTGCAGTGTGTGATACTGTGTGTCTCTCCATAGTCCTGTGTCTTTTTCCTGATGACCAGCTGCCTTCCCCACTGGTCTGAAGGCTCCCCGAAGAATGGGTTTGCAGGTCTGGAGGCCGGACGCTGAGGGCGAGGGTGAGGTGCTGCAGAGCTGGTTTCTTCAGAGGCCCGTCCCCTGGCTTGTGTATGGTGCGCTCTCTCTCTTTTCACATGATCTGCTGATCTGCCCTCCGTGTGTCTGTGTCCTGGCGTCCTCTTCCTGCGAGGACACTGGTCATGTTGGGTTAGAGTCCACCCTCACGGCCTCATTTCCCTCAGTCCCCCCTTTAAAGGCCCTGTCTCCACAGACAGCCACACCCTGAGGTCCTGGGAGCTGGGGTTCAGGATGGGAATTTGGAGGGGACCCATTCAGCTCAGAAGAGGGATCTTTGCACTTCAGTGGGCGGGTCATGTGGAGCCCTGAGTGTCTGTGTGTGTGTGTGTGTGTGTGTGTGTGTGTGAACAGGGGGGTGAAGGAAGGCTGAGGCGCTGGGGAAGGGGACAGGAGGCTCATCTTGGGAAGAGGGCTCATCTGTTGCCTCTAGTGGGAGCTGCTGGCCCCTGGCCTGAGCCGCAGGAGTGGAAGGGTTACTAGTTTGCCTCCAGGATGGAATCTGGCCTCCTGTGGGGACAGAGCACTTGGCACATTCTCCTGGTTTCGGTCACTATAAATAATCCCTCCTTCATGCAGTGTTAATAGGAGGAGGCTGGGGTGTGGGGGCCCAGCCTTGCTCTCATCCCACCCATATTGTTTCAATTTCCTGCCTTCCCCGCTCTGCTCTCCTAGCCTCCAGTGGGGAGCCAGTCCTGGGGGCGGGTGGAGTTGCACTCAGTTCTGGAAGCCAGCTGCTGCACCCTGCTGCTCTCTGCTTGGGAGACTCCGTCCCCATGGAGTGGGTCAGCCCCCTGCTCTCTGCCTGGGAGACCCTGTCCCCGAGGAGTGGGTCTGCCCCCCTGCTCTCTGCGTGGGAGACCCTGTCCCCGAGGAGTGGTTCTGCCCCCCGGCTCTCTGCCTGGGAGACCCTGTCCCCATGGAGTGGGTCAGACCCCTGCTCTCTGCCTGGGAGACCCTGTCCCCGAGGAGTGGGTCAGCCAAGTGATCTGGCTGTGTTGTGCTCCATGGGAACTCCCACCATACGGCCCTGTAGACAGGGCCTCTGCAGCAGGGGAAATGTGTCTGGACCAGTTTAATTGGGCGCACGGGCCAGGTGCAGGCCGGTGGGTGAGCTGCAGGGGAGATGTGGGACAGTTCCTCCCGGTCCTGCGCGGTGACTCGTGTGGACACTGATTGTTAGAGATCCTCCCAGGGCCTGCCTTCCTGCATCCCGCAGCTCCCTGGGCCGGCTGTGTCCCTGTCGCTGCAGACACAGGGGACCTCATTCTCGTCCACAGCGACTTAGAGTCCAGCCAGCATCAACCCTTTTCTTTTGAATTTACTTCCATCTGTTTTTAAGGTAAAAGACACTGTCGTGGTGTGGCAGGCTGAATGGCGACCCCCGCGATGTGTGTCCCGACCCCTGTGCCTGTGCATGTTGCTTATATGGCAAAGGCACGCTGTGCTGTGATTACACTAAGCATCCCCGAGTGTCCGGGTGGGTCTGACTTCTAAGAGGTGAGAGAGAAAATTAAAGCACATTGATCTTCAAGTCATGGCTCTCAGGGTGTTCAGTTTGTTAAATCAATAGTAGAAACCATACAAGAGGGTGAACTGATTGGCTGGTTTACACAATGAAGAATGTTTTTATGCCCCTCCCCCACCCCTTGCCCGTTTCCCAGCCCCTGCGCAGTGAGAGTCAGGTCTCTGATCGTGTCCTCCTTCCTCCTTGCCCACGTGCAGCACTGACGGGCCAGAGCTTCTGCTGCCTCTGACCTCCGGTGACCAGATGGCATCTGGAGCCACAGTGGTGTGGGAGGCCTGGTGCGCCTGCTTGTGCCGTGGGGTGGGCAGGGAATGGGCGTCCCGAGCTGTGTGCTGGGCTGTGCGGGGCGAGGAGTGGCTCCTGTGAGAAGCAGTCCTGCTGGCAGTGGGAGGTGCTGGGCCTCCTGTGTCTCTGGTTCTGCTGCAGAGGCGGCGCCCGTGGCTCCAGGGCAGCCCAGTGGTCGCCCTGCACAATCCAAAAAGGCCGCTCTTGGGGGTCTAAGAAGGAGCCAAAGACACCAAGTAGGCGGAGCCTGAGTCTGGCGGGGCGAGCGTTTTTTGGGGGGGGATTGGGAGTGTCTCTCACCCCCTGTTCCTGGTTCGGTCTTTTTGCTACACTTTGGCTCTGAGTTGAGTCCAAGAGACTTAGAGCCGGAAACGGAGAAGCTGGCAGCTGTAGCTGCGGGCGTGGGTCTAACACCACGGGTGCTGCTGGCCTGCTGGCGGCCTGGTGACAGCGGGAGCAGCTGAACCAGGGACGGTGCCCCCCGAGAGGCAGTTCCCGCCCGCAGCGGCGCCCACCCAGGCCGGCAGCGAACGGGTCCAAGCAGCTTGGGGAGGCGGCTGGACATTTTTAAGAGATTCTAAAAATCCAAATTTTATGTGAAAAATTCTAAATGTTACACATCAGCAACTAATTAAATAAAATAAAAAATACATGGGCTCCCACAGAGGCTCCCCCAAAAGAAGCCCCGCCCCCTGAGGCCGAGGGAGCAGGGAGGGTGGGCAGCCTCACTCCTGCAGCTTCCACCTGGAGTGAAGGGCGCTGTGTCCCCTGTGGAGGCCAGGGCCTTCCTCACCGTCCTCCTTCCTTTTTCTCTGCAGACATCTGTGGGGCCCTCAACGTGACCGTGTCCCCGGGGCCCGTGGCTGACTTCCTGGAGGGGGACAACGCCACTCTCCTCTGCCACGTCTCCCAGAAGAGGTGGGGGAACAGCTTGCTGGCCGTGCGCTGGTTTTTTGGGCGCCCCAACTCCAAGGTGGCCTTGATGGTGAGGAGCAGCAAGCACGGGGCGGTGAAGTACTACGGGAGGTTCCACAACAGCTCCTACCAGCAGCGGCTGCGCCTCCGGGAGCAGAGGCAAGGGAGGCTCCACAATTACTCGCTCTCTGTTCTGACCCTGCGGCCAGCGGATCAAGGGCACTATGTCTGCAAAGTCCAGGAAATCATCCAGCAAAGGAAAGGGTGGACGATCTTGTCCAACAGCTCCTCAGAGACAGAACTGAGAGGTAAGCAGTCCGCCTCCTGGAGAGGCCTGGGAACAGGTCCGCCGTCCTCTCAGAGCCAGGCAGGGCCTCGGGGGCTCTGCTGGCCCATCTCAGCCTCAGGGCCTCACCCCAGGGACACATCTCAGTCTCAGGGCCTCGCCCCAGGGACACATCTCAGCCTCAGGGCCTCGCCCCAGGGACACATCTCAGTCTCAGGGCCTCACCCCAGGGACACATCTCAGTCTCAGGGCCTCACCCCAGGGACACATCTCAGCCTCAGGGCCTCGCCCCAGGGACACATCTCAGTCTCAGGGCCTCGCCACAGGGACACATCTCAGTCTCAGGGCCTCGCCACAGGGACACATCTCAGTTTCAGGGCCTCGCCACAGGAGCCAGGCGGGGTGAGGCAGGTCTCTCTGTGGATGGGGGCTGAGCTGTATGCAGACAAGGAAGCAAGCACAGGAAGGAGCCAGAGCCTGGCCCCGTGCAGCCCAGCCACCCTCTGAGCACAGCCTCCTTCACATTTGAAAGATGGGACTGGTGGACGCCTCGCTTGCGCTCAGGCCTGGCAGCGTGGCTGCTTTGGCCGTGGGCCAGGCATCCCGGGGGAGGCAGCAGTGGGAGGTCCCCGGTCAGTTCAGGCCTCGGGGCAGGGAGACTGGTGGCTCTGATCCGTTCCCCAAAGGAACTGCTCCAAGGCTCAGGCTGCAGGGCTCCCGAGAAAGTCATGGACGGTGGGCAAAGGACAGCATAGCCCTCCCCTCCGGAGACGGATGGGAGGTGTGGCCACATTCCGGAACGTTTTCGCTACCAAGTGCCATATTGGAGGGCTATCATGTTTTATCACAAATGTTCTATTCAACGAGGCACCCGCCACCATTTTAATAGACTTGGGTTGCTTTGAGTTTGTTCGCCATAAAGCGGGTAGTCCCAAATACGAGAAAGAATCGGACTTTATTGTATACATGTAACACAATGTCAGAGGCATTAGTGATGTTTTCATGAGCTTTTTTCAAGGGATAAAACAGCATGAAAGGTGTTTGTAGCGCACAAACAAGGGATACGTTAAAGTGAATAGTTTACCTGGAGAGCCTTTGAGCAGCCCAACTTAGTCCTGAAACTTTGCTTATTGTACTGTTCTTAGGCACAGAAGGATATATTATCTAAAATGTTGAGCACTTTTTCTTTTTAAGCAAATTAATTCAAAAGAATAAGTGATCTTAGTATAAATATATACTTTGGCACGGAAAGCAGAAAAATACCTCAGATGACCGAAGGCTGAGGGAACCCAGTCTGACTGCTTGGCTGGGAAGCAGGTCTGTGTGTTCGGTTTGGGGTCACAGTGCATTCTGGGCCGCATCCGTTTCTCACAGCGAGGGCTCTGCCAGTCAGAGCAGAAACCAGGTTCCCCACAGAACAGCTGGGGGGAGGGGAGAGCAGCCCTCTCCCTCATTCACCTGAATCTACTCGGAGTTGGGTGGGTTCTCCCACAACAGCTGTGTGTACTTGCTCCAAACCAGAGGCAGTTTGTAGCGATGCCCTGGAGTTGAAAAGCTGCCCCTCTCCTTCTCCTCCCACTTTATTCCCTTCTCCTTTCCTCCACCCCCCTCCACTGTCCTGGTCCTCCTCCCCTTCTCCAAAAGCCCTCTCTCTTCTCACTCTTCTTCCCCTCCCATCTGCGACTCCCTCTTCTCTCTCCCCTCTCCCCTCCCGCCTCCCTCCATGCTCACTGTCTCCTTTCTTCTTCCTCTTCCCTTGGTCTCTGTCTGGGCCTCAGGCCCCCACCCCCGCCTCGCTCTCCCGACAACGTGGTTCTAACTCTCCAGCAGCTGGGCCTCGCCCTGTCTGCTCTGCGTCAAGCTTCCTGTTCCCACGGTTCTGGGTTCCCCGTGGGTCCTCATGGTTCCTCAGCCTCTGGGCGGGTTTCTGGTGAGAAAGTTAAAACCCTTAGGAAGCAATGCCCGCACTTCTAGAAGGGTCCTCGGTCCTTGTGGGCTTCCGGGTCTATGCTAGGGGTCAGAGAGAGGTAACCCAAGGGGAGGCCTGAAAGCCATTCCTCGCTTAGGCCGGTGGGTCCACAGGCTGTGGGTGCCAGGCTGCCGGATGCAGGCGGACACAGGGCTGCGCCCAGCCTCCTGGGGTGCCTTCCCCAGGCCCACGCCTCCCTCATCGCCAGGGGCCTAGTTTTCCTGCGTCTGCGCCTCAGTGGTCGCTACATGGAAAACAAGAGCGACACAAACAACACAGTAAAAAGTCCTGTGGGCAAAGACGTCCAATCAGAATATTAAATAGAGATGCTCAGCAGCGGTTCCGGATTGAGCGCCTTTGCCCTGGGCCCTGGAGCCCCTGCTTCCTAAGTGCTCACTCTGCGCTCCTCCTTCTTATGGGCTTCCACTCGCCCACGGGGGAGCTTTCCTGGGATCCTTTCTAACCCTATTCCCCGCCCCCCCCCCCACCCCGTGCCCCTGCCCTGGACCGCGGACTGTCCTTGCTGTGTTCCTCACTGAGGTTGGCCCTGTGAGCTCGCAGCCAGGCCCATGGGCGGTCTCTGCCCAGCGCGCCCTGCGACCCAGGCTGACTCATGCTGATGCACTTACGGGCTGGTCCTTGGCACAGAGCAGGGTCAGACTCGAGCTGCCTCTTATTCCTCACCCGGATTTCCACATTCTGGCTGTTTTCTATTGCAAACATAATGTAGCTGAATTAGAGAAAACATGGACAAATACGGAAATGACTTGCAGTATCTCCACCCGGCATAACTGAACATTTCATTGTAAATCCTTTCAGACATTTTTATGTAAATAAAAATTAAAAACCTAATTCCTCTCATTCCATAAATACCGTCTGGAGACTGGCTTTTCTTACATGACTAAACAGTGTGCACATCTTCCTGTGTTGTTAAATGTGCTGCCACAGCATCATGTTCATGGTGGAACAATGTTCCATAACGTGGATGGACCACAATGTAGCCCCCTCATTACTGTTACTACGTGGTTCTAATTCCTTGTCAGTAAATCTTCACTAATGTCCCTGTCCTTAGAATGAAGTCCCAGGAATAAGGTTGCAGGGGCCAGTGGTATACTCAATTTAAAATCGCATACAATTTAAAGCATTGAATTGACCTCTAGAGTATTTAATGAGTTTTTATTCCCACCAGCATTGACAGTGCCTTTTCCCATGGATTGGTCCTCATAATATATACTTTTGGGGGATGATGATGATGGTGATGATGGTGATGATGACTATGAATGCCTGGAACAATATCTGGTGTACAGCTGACTCTCAACAAGTACTTGATGAATGAAGGACATGCTCTTGACTTGGTGGACAGTGCCACCCTCTCAGGAGACCTCACCCCTCTTTCTCTTGGCCTATTCCAGTTGTACATCTTATTCAAGGTTCCTCGCCCATCCTTCCTCCCCCACGAGGCCTTCTTATTATGTGCCAGCCTGTTGAGACCTCATCCACCTATGGCATGTGTAGCTTATGTGTTTAGTGCTGTGTACACAACATAGTGTAGTCACACCAATGTTTTTCTGTAAGCTGCCGTGGCAGAGAGATGACATAAAAAAATACATGTAAAAGAGTGAAACAATGTCAAAGCCAAGATGTTAGAGTCTGTCTTTCCCCTCCTTGCACCCTAACGCCCGGCGGTGATCGTAGTCAGCGGTCTGGCGTAGCTCCTTCGGGCCCTCTCCTGCTGGCATTCATGCACACCCACACACATACAGTTTAACAGCTCCACACCTAATGCTCTAAGTGTCACTAGTGATGTTTATTGTATGTGCTTTTGTGTAATTGAGATCACATAGAGAGAGAATACCAAACTACATCCATCATTCCCCAGGGACAAAATCTTAGGGAACTTCCAATATTTCATTAACGCCAGCAGTGCTTCAGGGAATATACTGGTATATGTGTTCAAGTGTTTCTGCTGGTTAGAGGGTTGCGTGGCCTAAGGCTCCCCGTAGGTAAATCTTTCATAAACAATGCCAAGATGCCCTCTGAAAGACGTAACAGACTTACACTCTGACCGTCATTGCATGATAAGATCTATTTCCCTGAAGCTTCATTAACAGTGGATATTATTAATCTTTTCCATTATTTATCTCAGTAATGGGAAAATAGTATTTATTATTGTCTTAATTTCAATTATATTCAATACAATACAATTTAACTTTAAGTATTGTATTGAATTAGTAGTGAGGTTGTACATCTCTACATATGTTTATTGACTGTTTACAATGTTCTTCTGTGAGTTGCCTGTCCATAACCTTTGCCTGTTTTTCAATTGGTTGCTATCTTCATCTATGTGTTTTTTTCTGATCATTAATTTGTTAGCTGTTACATATGCTGCAAAATTGTTTTCCTATTTGTTACTTGCCTTTAGACATTTTTTGTTTTTGCCATATAAGACATTTTACATTTTCAGAATATTTATGCAAAGTTGCCATTTCTTTTCTTTATGGTATTCCTTTTTTCCAGTTGTATTTTTTAATTGAGATGTAATTTATTTTCCACAAATTGCACATGGTACCTTGGTTTTATATCTTATCTAGAAAATTGTTTTCCATCCCAATCTTATAAAACTGTTTTCCATATTTTCCTTTAATGTTTGTAAAGGATTAAAAGAAAGTATTACTCCTTTATCTATTTAGAATCCATTTTTATATACGGTACTAGAGGCCCAGTGCACAAAATTCGTGCACTGTGGGGGGGGGGGGTGTCCCTCAGCCCAGCCTGCACCCTTTCCAATCTGGGACCCCTCAGGGGATGTCCGACTGCTGGTTTAGGCCCGATCCCTGTGGGCCTAATTGCCTGCCTGCCTGATTGCCCCTAACCGCTTCTGCCTGACAGCCTGATCACCCCCTAACCACTCCCCTGCCAGCCTGATTGACCCCTAACTGCTCCCCTGCCAGCCTGATTGTCCCCAACTGCCCTCCCCTGCTGGCCCGGTTGCCCCAAACTGCCCTCTTCTGCCGGCCCGGTCACCCCTAACTGCCCTCCCCTGCTGGCCTGGTCGCCCCCAACTCCCTCTCCTGCAGGCCTGGTTGCCCCCAACTCCCTCCCCTGCTGGCCATCTTGTGACTACATGGGAGTGGCCATCTTGTGCAAGGATGTGACAGTCAATTTGCATATTACCTCTTTATTATATAGGACTAGAGGCCCGGTGCACAAAAATTTGTGCACTCGGTGGGGGGAGGGGGGCAGGCCCCCAGCCTGGCCTGTGCCCTCTCTCAGCCTGGGACCCCTCAAGAGATAATGACCTGCTGGCTTAGGCCTGCTCCCGGGTGGCAGAGGGCAGACCCAATCCCTAGGTGTAGCCCCTGGTCGGGCTCAGAGCAGGGCCGATTGGGGAGTTGGGGCGCCGGCCCCTGTCATGCACAGAGCAGGGCGGATTGGGAGGTTGCGATGCCACCCTCAGTCACGCTCAGGGTAGGGCCGACTGGGGGGTTGGGGCACCGCCCCCTGTCACACTCAAGGCAGGGTCGATGGGGAGGTTGCGGTGCCACCCCTTGTCATGCACAGAGCAGGGCCGATCAGGGGGTTGGGGCGCCGCACCCTGTCACACACAGAGCCGCAGGGCGATCAGGGGGTTGGGGAGCTCCACCCTATCAGGCACAGAGCCTCAGGACGATCAGGAGGTTTGGGCGCTGCCCCCTGTCACGCTGATCCCAGTGCCAGGAGGCCTCACGGCTCCGCTGATCCCGGTGCTGGGAGGCATATTACCCTTTTACTATATAGGATAGAGGCCTGGTGCACGGGTGAGGGCCAGCTGGTTTGCCCTGAAGGGTGTCCTGGATCAGGGTGGGGGTCCCCACTGGGGTGCCTGGCCAGTCTGGCTGAGGGGCTGAGGGCCGTTTTCAGGCTGGCGGGTGACTGAAGCTCCCAACCGCTCCTTTTTTTCTTTTCTTTTTTTCTCTTCTGGGCCAGCTTTAGCTCTGAGGTCTCACTGCTGAAAACATTGATACAATGTTGCGGTCCGGCTGGCTGAAGCCCGGCTGACTGAAAGCCGGTTTCTGGGGTTTTGTTTAGCTTCTATATTTGAAACATAGTTGCTTAGAGTTGCAGCTGAGAGGCCGGCAACTCAGGCGGGGAACGTTGGAGTCTGCCATCACTGGAGCAAGCAAGCCTCCCTGTTCGCTTCAGTGCATGGCTGCCGGCCGCCATCTTGGCTGATTAGCCAATGGGAAGGGTAGCGGTCATACGCTAATTACCATGTTTCTCTTTTATTAGTGTAGATGAGTAGCTAATTTACTTTTTGTTTCTAAATGGCTATTCTGTTATTTCTACACTATCTATTGCCCAGATAAAATATCCCTATCTTGAATTGCCACATTTTATAAGCTGAATCCATACATTTAAATGTAAACTTTAAATAAATGTCTTGCCTATTCTTATACATTTAATTTTTCCTTCAGGTGATTTTACCTATTTATAAAAATTATATTAGGGTTTGATTTTATTAGGATTTAATTGACTTTTATAATTACCTTGGGTGGATGTATACATCTTATACATCTTTGTGATTTTTAATGTTCCTATCCAGCCCTGTTGTGTTCCTTAAGTATCTATTTTTGTTGTTGTTAATCCTCACCCAAGGATATTTTTTCCATTGATTTTTGGAAAGGGTGGAAGGGATGGATGTAGGGAGGGAGGGCAGGAGAGAGAGAGAGAGAGAGAGAGAGAGAGAGAGAGAGAGAGAGAAACATTGATGTGTCACATTGATTGGTTGCCTTCTGCCCAGGACTGGGATTCAAACCCTCAACCTTTTGGTCGGTGGGCTGACACTCTGAACAAAACTGGCCAGGGCTAAAATATCTTTAAGTAAAGATTTCTTCATAAAAGTCTTAAACATTTTTGTTGTGTTTATTTTATACTTTAATTAGGATCTATCCCTTCTCCTTACACATGCACACACAAACATACATATGCCTCTTTTAAATTGGTTATTCCTGGTCCGTAGAAAAGTTCTTGACTTTTATTTGTAACATAATGAGTTGTCTTACTTTTTTGGATAGAGTTTTTTTCAGTTGCTTCTCAATGATACGTGCAAATGTATATCTCATTCATTTTTCTAACCTGATTCCATTGGCCGGTCCTCTTGTTGAAGCACTAGGAATTTTAACTTTAGCACTTGAGCCTGTATGTTGACCCTATTTGTCCCTGTCTAGCCCATACGCTACTGTTAGAGACTGTCAGTTACTTTACTAAAAAGCCAGCTTTGAGGTGTCCATGACTTTTTCATGATTCCCACTAGTAAATGTAACAGAAAAGCAACTGGGTTTGGTGTCTCTTAGTAATATACCTTTTCCTTTTTCAGTTTGTTGAAGTCCTTATTTAAACATCTATTCTGGCCCCACCTATGTGGCTCAGTTGGTTGGGCATCGTCCTGTGCATGTTCCTTCTCTCCCCTTCCAGTCCTCTCTCTCTAAAACAAAATCAATAAAACATATTAAAAAATGTATTTTAAGGAAATGAGCTACTAAGCCATGAAAAGACATGGAGGAAACAATGCATCTCACTAGGTGAGAGGAGCTGATCTGGAAAAGCCACGCACCGTGTGATAGCAACTCTATGGCATCTAGAAAAGGGGAAACTTTGGAGACAGTGCAAAGATTAGAGTTTGCCAAGAAGGTAGAGGGAGGGCTGACTAGGTGGGGAGCACAGAGAGGCTCAGGGTGGTGAAGCACTCTGTGCGATACATGAGATGGACACATGTCGTTATATATCTGTCCAAACCCACAGAGCCTACAACACCAAGAGTGGACCCCATGTAAGCTAGGGCTTCGGGCGACATGGATGTGTCAGTGTAGGGTCGCTGACTGTAACGGCTGTACCACTTTGGTGGCGATGCTGATAACGGGGGAGGCCGAGTGGGGCATATGGGAAGTCTCTGTGCCTTCCCCTCAGTTTTGCTCAGAACCTAAAACTGCTCTAAAGTCTTAACAATAAGGACAATCCATTCTAGAAACCTATCATAGATAGATGAAAATTCCTATAGCCTATAGTTTAAAACCGACTTTTCTCCTTTTTTTTTTTTTTTTTAAATCAAGAAACTTGCGTGCCCCTAGTCCTTTGGCACTTGTTGCATTTCCAGGACGTCTCGCTTTTCCTTAGCTGGGTCCTGTTTGGCCTGCAAACGATCATTTAAGGACGGTCACAAGTTCTGCTTCTCTGAGGACGGGAGGGATGAGCTGGCAGCGAGCCCACACTGCACAGGTCATCCTGGGGAGGCTCGCTTGCCAGTTGAGTGAGTTAAACTGGCGAATATTATTGGAGAGCCACAACTCAGTCAGCATGAGCGCTGATCACAGCCGAGCAGCTTAGCGTTGTCTGTGTATATTACTGGGGTCAAGTCTGTTACTGTAACTCCAGTCCCTGTCACTCGCCCTTTGCTTTGCTCTTCGGGTGGGAGAGGCAGGGATGCATTACCAGGGGCATGCGGGGAATTGGGCATAACCCGCAGCCTGCCACATCCTCGCTGCGGACCTCGCCGGGCGGCTCCAGAGGAAGCCCAGGGCAGTGGTTCTGTGCCTGTGACATGCTTCACCAACCACAGGTAGATTCAAACACCAGAGCAAAAGCCGAGACCAAGGCAACACAGCCACCTAGGCTCAGCAGCATTGCTCGATTTGCTTTGCTTTGCTCTCTGTAATTTTGAGTTTCCCCCCAAATGGGGTTCGTCTTAAGTATGTGTGGGTGATGACCAAAAAAAGTAACAAATTATTGGGAAAAATTTACACCAATGAATGAACTTGTTACAGCTTTTTCCTGGTGACATCCCTGAAAGTGTCTGGCTAAGAAATGCAGGTTGTATCAGTTTGGGGTACAGCCTAAGTTATCATTTTATGTTTTAACAGAACATATTATTAAAATAGAATGGAAAGTGGGGATTTTGAAGAGTGAGGAAGTATTAAATTGGGGCTTATCTGCAAACCATGTACAGTATGGGTGAGATTGTGGGGGGAAGGCCCCCGGCTGTAAGGCGACTGGTGCTGGTTGGCACAAAATGAAGTGGCCATTAATGAAGAATGAACATATATGAGCCTGTAGGTGACAGTGACATGGTGCTTGGCTTGTTTGAGAGAAGCTGCCATGCCAGATGAGCTTGTCAGAGTCGCTGTTATCACACAAAGTAGAAGAGAGGGCAAAGGATGCTGCAGTGTCCTCACTTGCTGTGCCATGCGGTGTCGCCTAGCGAGAAGCCCAGCCTGCAGAGAAAATGGACCGACGTGTCCTAAGGGACACATGGCTGGAGCCTCTGGAGAGGTTTCCAGAGGAAGCCAGGAGGGTCAGTGTTGGGTTTGATTTCATTTAATTGTTTTATCAATGACATTGAAAAAGGAGCACACTGCACCCTAATGAACGTTACAGAAAATACAAAATTGGCAAATGTTCTTAATGTCAGCGAGGAGTGAAACATAATAGAAATGAATCCAGGGAGGTAAGACATACAGGCAGGAAATAGCAGAATGAGTTTCAATTTGGAAAATGGCAAAGTAAGACGTTTGGGGGAAACGGCCGCGGGCCCTGTTGGGTAGTCAAGGGGAGGGGAGGCTGTCCCTGGGAGGGACTTCGGCGACGTTGGCGCTGACTAGATGTGCGTCTGCCATGCGATATGGCAGCACGACAGCCTGTCGTTTCCGTCCTCGTGCAAATTGTCCTGGTGTCCCTGAGAAGGAAGGCGGTTGTGTCATGTGTCCTGTGCTGGTGAGACTGTAATGCAGACGACACAGTCCTTTTGGGAACCTCATTTCCAGAAAGATAGATTCAAACTACAGAAGAGGGGAAAGATGATAAGGAAATGAGTGGCAGCCTTCGGAGACATGGTAAGTTCAGCCGAGGAGCCGTGCTGGGCTCAGGGAAGAAATTGTGTTGGAGATAATATTGGCTGCAGGGCTCAGCAGTGCCTGGTGGATTCACTCTCCGCCTCACTCAGTGGGCACCTATTGAGCCTGCTCTGCGCTAGGCCCTCATATGCTGGAAACTTGGGGACACATGCCTGGGATCTCTCCACAGGGGTGGCAGATACACAAACAGACATGATGTTAGAGTGTAAGTGCAATGATAAGGGAGCAAACGGGGCCTTGTGGGATCCATCCTCCTGGGATGAGGGAGAAGGCAGTGCTTCTGCTGACACTGGGATTCAGCGGGGCATGGGGTGGAAAGCGAGGCCCTACAGCAGTGGGTCAGGGCCCCTGCAGCCTAAGCTGGGAGCCAGGGGCAGCGAGATCTGAGTAGGGGAAAGAGGCAGGCCTGGTGGTGGAAGAGCTTGGACCCAAGGTAAGGGATTTACATTTGACTTTGTAGGGCAGTAGTCTCACCTGTGCCTCCTAATGCCTATCAGCAGGACCACTGCTGACAGGAGGACCCCCAGGCCTCGCCAGGAGAGACTGGTCGGTCTGGGATGGCATTAGAATATTGAACACGCAGTCCAGGTGATTGGATCACTGGGAAGTTTAAGGAATCCCTGCGTTAGGCCCTGGGGAGCCTGGGAAGCATCTAGAGTCTTTTGCTGGATCCGTCTGTTGGCTGCTTGGGACATGGATTTCGAGGAGCAGACTAGAGGGTGAGGAGGGAGTGTCTTTTGTAGTTGTTCAGGCTTGAAGATGGAAGACTAAACTTAGAAGTAGAAATGGAGAGTCAGTAAGAGGTCAAATGAGAAGACTTCAGAAGTGGCTGGATGTGGGCAAGGGAGAGAGACTGGGGGGCTCCCAGGGGTCTAACTCAGTAAGTACGTGCAGGGCGGTGCCCACAGCTGACAGAGGGACGGCATGGGATAGACCGCTCCGCAGGGGGGTTCAGGGTTGAGAGTGACATGGTGGCAGTTCATGCTGCACAATGGCAGGTACATGGACACATGGAGGCGACGATCTGGCCGCTCTGGCTGCTGGGCCCTGATTTCTAAGTCAGGCAGGTGAAGCCAGGGGGTGGGTGAGACCGCCGGTGGGCGGGGGCCAAGGATGGCGTCTTGGGAAATACCAACATTCGGGGCAGCAGGAGGAGCCAGCTTGGCTTGGGCTCGGGAATGGGTTCCTCCAGGCCAGCCTGTTGGCTGTCTAGAGAAGGCCGGTGTCCTCAGTGGAAGAGCAGTGCTGACGGGTGAGGCTGCAGCAGCTCTTCCCAGGATCCGGAGGTCAGTGTGCACGTGGTCCAGAGGAGGTCGGTGTGCGCATGGTACGGAAAGGTGAGTGTGCACACAGTCCAGAGGAGTGAGTGTGCACACAATCAGAGGAGGTCAGTGTGCACGTGGTCTGGAGGAGTGAGTGTGCACGTGGTCTGGGGGAGTAAGTGTGCACGTGGTCTGGAGGACTGAGTGTGCACATGGTCTGGGGGAGTGAGTGTGCACGTGGTCCAGAAGAGTTCAGTGTGCACATTGTCTGGAGGAGTGAGTGTGCACGTGGTCTGGAGGGGTGAGTGTGCACGTGGTCTGGAGGAGTGAGTGTGCAGGTGGTCTGGAGGAGTGAGTGTGCAGGTGGTCTGGAGGAGGTCAGTGTGCACGTGATCTGGAGGACTGAGTGTGCACGTGGTCCAGAAGAGTTCAGTGTGCACATTGTCTGGAGGAGTGAGTGTGCACGTGGTCTGGAGGAGTGAGTGTGCACGTGGTCTGGAGGAGTGCAGTTCTGGGCGGGAAGGAGGCGTACCCACTTCCACGGCAGTTGCCCGGGAGCCCTGTGCCCACTGCTCCAGTGACAACCATTCCGAGGTAACCGCTTGTCGCTCAGTCATCATGAGCAGGTGAGCTGCAGGGGAACCCACCAGCCCCAGGAATGGCGGGAGGTCTGCAGCCGTGCCTGAGGCATAGCAGGGCTAGTGCTGGGGGATAAGGCAGTTGGGGTGGAAATGGAGGGAGGGTGAGCAGACATTTGGGTATTTTCCAATAGGAGACAAAGTTGCTCACAGGACCTGTTCTCAGGGGTGACTTGTTTATTTTGGGGGTGTCCCCTGTTTGGATTGAAGATATAATAGATAGACTAGTGCAGAAATGTCCACGTGTTCTTGGTTCTTGATGGCCTTAAACCAAACGAAGTAGCTACGGGTTTTGCTTTTTCATATAGTACTGGAGGGCCCGATGCATGAAATTCATGCAAGGGCCTTGGCCCCGACCCCAACCCCGGGGGTCCTCTGCCACCTCTGCCGCCTCTGCCGCAGTCCCCACCCACTGCGGCTTTGTCCAGAAGGAAGGACCTTCTGTCTAATTAGCATATTGCGCTTTTATTATTATAGATTTCTGTCCTAGAATCTGCAAGCTTGATACGTCCCCAGAGACTGAGGTGAGCTGTTCTCTTTTGGGTGAATTTCAAGGTCACTTTTCTTTTTTAAATATTTTTTTTTCTGTTTTCTTCTTCTTTTTTTTTATTGACTTTTAGAAAAAGAGGAAGGGAGAGAGAGAGATAGAAACATCGACGAGAAACATTGACTGGCTGCCTTCTGCACACCCTGCACTGGGGATCAAGCCCACAACCTGGGTATGTGCGTGGGTCGATTCTCAACCACTGAACCACACCAGCTGGGCCCAAGGTCACTTTTGAAATGAGGTGAAGATTTGATCTGTAGAGGGCCCAAACCTCTCCAATAAGTGCAAAATAATGTTTCACTAGTGTTGGTAATTTTTTTTGCAATTAATGATACTTTTGGAAGATGTTCGTTGTCCCTGTCGCTGCCAAGGCACGTCTGCCCCTGCATTTGTTCCCCACACTCAGGGTTGGCCGGTCACTGCTGTGCCTCTGTTGTGTGCAGTTAATAGATTAGCTGCCTCTTCCCATCACCCGGACATCAGGGTCCCATTGCCTCCACATGCACTTACCGCCTCTGTCCCTGTCCCCGCAGCCAGGCACTTCTGGTTGTGTGTTGTCTCTGTTCTTCAGTAATCCCTCCATCTCCCTTTCGGCCCCTGCTCCCACACAGTGGGGGCCTCACAGCCTGTATGCCTTCTCCGTCCTGCCTGCTATCCCTGTGATGCCCACATGTGTCCTGCGTGGACACTGATCTGGCCTGGTCCCTCCCAGGACATGCAGGTCCTGTTCTAAGCCAGAGGGCAGCTGGGTGGGGATGGGAGGGAGCCTGAGGGCTCCCGGTGGAGGGCAGGCTCCAGGTGCCACGTGGTCTTTGCCGTCACTGAGGGTTTAGATGGACCAGTTTTAGGCACTGAGCCTGAGGGCTGGCCCGGCCCTCTCACCAGGAAGCACAGCCTCCGGGGTGCACAGGAGTGACCTGGCCATGCTGTTCATTTTTGGCTTCTGCTGTTAGGGCATCAGCAGACGTCATGAAAAAATCACCCTCCGTGGCCCGTCAGCCCAGCCGCCCCCAGACTCAGATGCAGTCGGTGCTGGGAAGTGGAGCCGCTCCCTCTCGGTGACAGAGCTGTGATGGGAGCGATTTGCACAGGCTCACTCCTGCAGTCGAGTCAGCTTCCCATCTAACCCACACAGCACAGTCCAATGAGCCAGACTGTTGTTTGACTTAGGATCATCTAAGTCATCTCTAAATGTGAGGAGTCCACCAAGCAAGTGGAAGTGTGTACCTAGAAGCATCTGGGGGCAAAGATGAAAGAATAACGTAAAGTGAGAGGGGACTTAGTCACTGGATCTCAAAGTGCTACCACCGGGAACCAATGTTTCAAGTTTCAGTGGAAGAAATGAAATAATTCCTTTTTCTCCGGAGATGTGGAAAAGATAATTAGGGATGAGATTAACTAAGCATTGAGTGCTACTTCTTAATTAAACAAGCACACATGATATTTAAAGTGTCAACAGGTCCGGATACTCAAAGGGAACAAATTGACAACTGGAGTGTAATTTAAACACCACTTAAAACAATTCTTCATTGTACCTACACTCATTCCGACAGCCACAGTCTGGGCATTGAAGAGACTGAAAATGCAAACCGAGCAGATGGGTAATCTGCCCGATTGATTTGCACTCTCCCGGGGCCCCAGCCTCATAGTCTAGGGGAGGAGACGTGTGTAGATGTGGGTATAGATCTGATAGACAGAATCGAGGTGGCTAATAAAAAACGAGAGTGCAAGGGGGCCACACACGAAGGTCACTCTGGCGTGGGAGTAAGAGAGAGACAGGAGTATTCCTGGGGAGGGATATGACAGGGCACCTGGGAGGATGTGGGCTTCTGCTGGGGCTTCAGGTGACAGTGAGGGGCCATGCTGTATCAGGAGACCAAATAGCCTGAGCAAAGGTGTGGGCTGGGGAGGAGAGGAGTTTGCAAATGATTTGATGGAGTTGGGTGCATGTTTGTGGTCGGTCTGGGCCAGGGTGGACAGTGATGAAAGGAACGGTTGGCATGTGGGCCTGGCCAGGGAGTTACTCCCGAGACTGTGCTGGGTTCTCCCTGCCTGCATCCTCACGCCGACAGCACACGGAGCGCCACAGTTCCTATGGATAGAAGAATGAATGCGTGAGCTAAACACTTTGGTAAAATGCCGTTTTAATTAATAGCAACAAGGAGTGGGAGGTGATAGCAAGCAAAAATACAGACCGATCCTGGAGTCGTATTTGGAGAGGGCCAGTTACCAAGCCCTAAGTTTCAAAGTTCCTTAACTGCTGTTTGGGGACGCGCGGCCTGTATTCTGTAGCTGATTGCATTTCCAACGGCCTTGTTGCCATGGGAAGTCTGTTAATATGTCTTATGTTTGCTCTTTGGGTTTGTGTTTTAGAATTTGTCTTAGAGTGAATGCAAAAGGAAAGAAGGACTTGAAATAGACAGAGCTCGGGCATTTCCGTTCCTCCTCCGCTGCCCATCAGAGCTGGCCGGCCGTCCTCACTCACAGGCTTTGTTCGAGCCCCAGGAGAGGCGGCCTTTGGCCTGCGTCTCAGAGGCGCGGGAGAGAGCCCAGGAACCAGGCAAATCTCTGTGCCGGATCAGGGTCTGTCTCGGCAGCGGTTGCCTTCCCTGGGAATGTCGTCCCAGCTATACGTGGTGGGGCAGCCACATGCAGTTCTTCCACTGAATAAGGAGGGCCAGGGAACTGAGTATATCAAGTTTTAAAATTTGGAGCAAAGCTTTTTTTTTAAATTTATTTTTATTTTTTTATTGTTTTATTGCTTAAAGTATTACAAAGAGTATTACATATGTCTCCTTTTTTCCCCCGCCCTTGACAATCCCCTGGCCTCCCCTACCCCCCAGTGTCTTATCTCCATTAGTTATGCTTATATGCATGCATACAAGTCCTTCAGTTGATCTCTTACCCCCCTCCCTCCTGCCCCCCAACCCTCCCCGGCCTTCCCGCTGCAGTTTGACAATCTGTGTGAGGCAGCTCTGCCTCTGTATCTATTATTGTTCATAAGTTTATAATGGTCTTTATTATCCATGAATGAGTGAGATCATGTGGTATTTTTCCTTCATTGACTGGCTTATTTCACTTAGCATAATGCTCTCCAGTTCCATCCAAGCTGTTGCAAATGGTAAGAATTCCTTCTCTTTTACAACAGCATAGTATTCCATTGTGTAGATGTACCACAGTTTTCTAATCCATTCATCTACTGATGGGCACTTAGGCTGTTTCCAGATCTTAGCTATGGTGAATTGTGCTGCTATGAACATATAGGGGTGCATATATCCTTTCTGATTGGTGTTTCTGGTTTCTTGGGATATATTCCTAGAAGTGGGATCACGGGGTCAAATGGGAGTTCCATTTTTAGTTTTTTGAGGAAACTCCATACTGTCTTCCATAGTGGCTGCACCAGTCTGCATTCCCACCAGCAGTGCACGAGTGTTCCTTTTTCTCCACATCCTCTCCAGCACTTGTCGTTTGTTGATTTGTTGATGATAGGCAGTCTGACAGGTGTGAGATGGCACCTCATTGTTGTTTTGATTTGCATCTCTTGGATGATTAGTGACTTTGAGCATGTTTTCATATGTCTCTTGGCTTTCTGAATGTTCTCTTTTGAAAGGTGTCTATTTAGATCCTTTGCCCATTTTTTGATTGGATTGTTTATCTTCCTTTTGTTAAGTTGTATGAGTTCCCTATAAATTTTGGAGATTAGGCCCTTATCAGATATGACATTGGCAAATATGTTCTCCCATGTAGTGGGTTTTCTTGTTGTTTTGTTGATGGTTTCTTTTGCTGTGCAGAAGCTTTTTATTTTGATGTAGTCCCATTTGTTCATTTTCTCTTTAGTTTCAAGTGCCCTAGGGGCTGTATCAGTGAAGAGATTGCTTTGGCATATGTCTGAGATTTTGTTGCCTTTGGATTCTTCTAGAATTTTTATGGTTTCCTGTCGTACATTTAAGTCCTTTATCCATTTTGAGTTTATTTTGTGTATGGTGTAAGTTGGTGGTCTAGTTTCATTTTTTTGCATATATCTGTCCAATTTTCACAACACCATTTATTGAAGAGACTATCTTGACTCCATTGTATGTTCTTGCCTCCTTTGTCAAATATTAATTGAGCATATTGGTTCGGGCCGATTTCTGGGCTCTCTGTTCTATTCCATTGATCTATATGTCTGTTCTTGTGCCAGTACCAGGCAGTTTTGAGAACAGTGGCTTTGTAATACAGCTTGATTTCTGGTATTGAGATCCCACCTACTTTGTTCTTTCTCAGGATCGCTGCAGCTATTCGGGGTCTTTTTTTATTCCAGATGATTTTTTGGAGAGTTCGTTCTAGGTCTGTGAAATATGCCGTTGGTATTTTAATGGGAAGTGCATTGAATTTATAGATTGCTTTGGGTAGTATGGACATTTTAATGATGTTGATTCTACCAATCCAAGAACATGGTATGTTCTTCTATCTATTTATGTCTTCTTCTATCTCTTTTTTCAACGTCCTGTAGTTTTCTGAGTAGAGGTTTTTTACCTCTTTAGTTAAGTTTATTCCTAGGTAGCTTAATTTTTTTGGTGCGATGGTAAAGGGGATTGTTTTTTTAGTCTCTCTTTCTGTAAGTTTACTATTGGTGTATAGATACGCCATAGATTTCTTGGCGTTAATTTTGTATCCTGCTACATTGCTGAATTCATTTATTAAGTCTAATAGTTTTTTGATGGAGTCTTTAGGGTTTTTTATGTATAATATCATGTCATCTGCAAATAAGGACAGTTTTACTTCTTCTTTTCCAATTTGGATGCCTTTTATTTCTTCTTCTTGTCTAATTGCAATGGATAATACTTCCAGGACTATGTCAAACAGGAGTGGTGAGAGTGGGCATCCCTGTCTTGTCCCTGTTCTTAGGGGAAATGGTGTTAGTTTTTGTCCATTGAGTATGATGTTGGCTGTGGGTTTGTCATACATGGCTTTTATTATGTTGAGGTATGATCCTTCTATTCCCACCTTGCTGAGATTTTTTATCAAAAATGGGTGTTGAATTTTGTCAAACGCTTTTTCTGCATCAATTGATATGACTATGTGTTTTTTTTTCTTTCAATTTGTTTATGTGATATATCACGTTTATTGATTTGCGGATATTGTACCATCCTTGCATCCCTGGGATAAATCCTACTTGGTCATGGTGTATGATCTTTCTGATGTACTGCTGGATCCGATTTGCTAAGATTTTGTTGAGGATTTTGGCATCTATGTTCATGAGGGATATTGGCCTGTAATTCTCTTTCATTGTGTTGTCTTTACCTGGTTTTGGTATTAGGATGATGCTGGCTTCATAGAATGAGCTTGGAAGTGTTCCTTCCTCTTGAATTTTTTGTAGTAGTCTGAGGAGGATAGGTTTTAGTTCTTCCTTGAATGTTTGGTAAAATTCCCCTGTGAAGCCGTCTAGTTCTGGGCTTTTGTTTGCTGGAAGCTTTTTGATGACTGCTTCAATTTCTTCCATAGTTATTGGCCTGTTGAGATTTTTAGATTCTTCCTGATTGAGTTTTGGAATGTTGTATTTTTCTAGGAATGTGTCCATTTCCTCCAGGTTGTCTAGTTTGTTGGAGTAGAGTTGTCCGTAGTATTGTTTAACAATCATTTGTATTTCTGTGGGGTCTGTTGTTATTTTGCCTCTATCGTTTCTGATTTGGTTTATTTGGGACCTCTCTCTTTGCTTCTTGGTGAGCCTGGCTAGGGGTTTGTCAATCTTGTTTATCCTTTCAAAGAACCAGCTCTTGGTTTCATTGATTTTCTGTATTGTTTTTTTTGGTCTCTATTTCATTGATTTCTGCTCTAATCTTTATTATCTCCTTCCTTCTGCTCACTCTGGGCTTTTCTTGTTGCTCTCTTTCTAATTCTTTGAGATGTAGATTTAGATGATTTACTACCATTTTTTCTTGTTTGTTGAAATAGGCCTGTAGAGCTATAAACTTCCCTCTCAGGACTGCTTTCATTGTGTCTCATAGGTTTTGGATTGTTGTGTTTTCATTGTCATTAGTTTCCAGGATGTTTTTAATTTCTTCTTTGATCTCATTGGTAACCCAATCAATATTTAATAACATGCTATTCAGCTTCCAAGTGTTTGAGTATTTTGAGTTGTTTTTATTGTAGTTTATTTCTAATATTATGCCCTTGTGGTCTGATGAGATGCTTGGTATGCTTTCAATCTTCTTGAATTTGGGGAGACTTTGTTTGTGATCCAATATGTGGTCTATTTTTGAATATGTCCCATGAGCACTTGAGAAGAACATATATTTCATGGCTTTGGGGTGAAATGTTCTGAAGATGTCAATTAGGTCCATCTGATCTAGTGAGTCATTTAGGATTGCTGTTTCTTTTGGAGCAAAGCTTTTGACTCTATTTTATTTAAGGGTCTTTCCTTGTGCATATTTCATACCACCAACCTCTTCCGGTGCCTGCAGATTTTTCTGTCCCATTGATCTGTGGAAAAAGCTGCCTGGGGAAACTGAGGCAGGGTGGTGTCTGCTCTCCAGATTTGCACACCCATGAGTGCAACGTAGCAAGGTCTACCCCTGGGGCCCGGCCTTCCTTTCTCCTTTCAACATGAAGAACTAAGGAAACCTGTGCGTGAGGTTTGAGGGTTCCCACCCCCTCTCTCTCAGGAAACTGAGAACTCCGAGGCCATAAAGTAAGTCACTCCAGACCCAAAGCATCAGGACCAAGGCCAGGCCGTCGTTTGGAGGCAGCCTCGATGGCCTGTGAACAGGGCTGCCAGGAGAGGGGCTGGCGGGGAGGACGGGGCTCCATCTCCCAGAATGTGATGATGTTGTGGCCCAGCACCTCGACCCACAACACGGCACAATGTTCACTCCATTCATTCCTTCTTTTATTTATTTTTTATTTTTTTAAATATACTTTATTGATTTTTTACAGAGAGGAAGGGAGAGGGATAGAGAGTTAGAAACATCGATGAGAGAGAAACATCGACCAGCTGCCTCCTGCACATCCCCTACTGGGGATGTGCCCACAACCAAGGTATATGCCCCTGACCAGAATCGAACCTGGGACCCTTCAGTCCACGGGCCGACGCTCTATCCACCGAGCCAAACTGGTTAGGGCTCATTCCTTCTTTTAAAGAAACTCTGACTTGTTCCGGGCCAGGAAGGAGTCTAGGGAGTGAAGAAAGCACAGCCCCTTCCCTTCAGCTGCGAGGCAGGTAAGGAACAAGAGAACCGGGTCAGCGGGGAGGCGGCAGGCAGTGTCAGAGGCCCTTGGAGGAAGGCCTCTGGACTCAGAGCCTCCGGCCCCAGCTTGAGGCAGCACATGGCAGACACACCATCCTCAGACTCGCTGCAGAGGCGTTGCTGTTTAAGGCCCGTCTGGGGTCCTTTGTAAACACACTTGTGAGATTGGCTTAGTCCTAAGGTTTGTTCTTGGTCTTGTTTTCCTGGATTAAATTGAAGAGGTTGGTTTAGTTTCCAGTCCTGGACCCTGCCCTAGGCCGGAAGGGAGATTGGGACGCAGGCCTGACTCCTCAAGACTTGAATTCCCTCCCCCGCGTCTCTGTGGACTCGGCACCCACTTTCACTAGGAGGGTGCGAGCGGGGCTTCTCCTCGTGGGGCGGCCCCGGATCAGACTTTGGCGAAGGTGTGCCCCTGCCACGTGATGCTGAGGTCTCCCGGATTGAATTTCTCACACCAGAAGCTCAGCGTGACGCCTGGAAATCTCCGTGTTAGAGGAGTCCCAGTGAATCCTCCTACCACTGGATTTTAGGAACGTGAGGCTCTGGGCACTAGGTGAAGGCACGGCCTGTCAGTCAAGGTCTGGGATCTGGGAGCACTTACCACCTGGTGCCGAGGCAGAGCCTCATGGAGGCGCGCCCGCCCCGCTCCAGGGTCTCCCCCTGAGTGTGCCTCTGCCGCTGTGGCCGCATCCTCTGCCTGTGCCAGGGCCCCTGCACACCCTTTCCACTGATGCCTGCATCCTGCGAGGCTTTCTGTGTGGGAAGGTGCCGCTTACTTTGATGTAACCTATAGATGCCATGTGAACGTCTCTAGTGGCAGGATCCTTTATTACAGGAACAGGTGGGAGAGAGCACAGAAGAGGGGCCTCTGAACCTCGTCAGCCATCTGTCCAATGGGAGCTTCAGTCCCTCCCGCAGGTCTGGGAAGGTGTCAGTGTCCTCACGGAGCCAAGCCCAGGAAGGGGCCGGACGAGGGAACTGTCGCCACAGCCTGTGAAAATCCCCCGGGGGAGTCGGCATCCTGTTCCGCTTAGGAGCGAAGGCTCCTGTTGCACAGCGCAGAGCGATGGCTTCCCTCATGGGCCTGCTGCCTCCAGACGCCAGCAGATAGGATCTGTGTGTCTCGGGGCCTCTGCCCTGCATTCTCCCAGGCTGTTTGATCCTGAGCCACTTTTAAGCAGTTCTTTCCAAAAGACCAAGGCCTGGTGTCTGTCACAGCACGTCCTGCCCTCGGGGAGGGCCCGGGACGGCCTGCAGCTCAGTCACCTGGGCCCCCCGCCCCGGAGGGCAGGGTGCTGTGCCCCTGGGTGCCGGGTCTGCGGGGAATGACAGAGCGGTCCGTAGGCCAGTGATGATGAGCTTCAGAGAGCTCTTCACTCCCTCTCCACGCTGAGCCCGTGCACTTCATACATGGGTGTAGGAGTCACACAAAACCAAGTGGCCACTCTGTTCCTGGTAAAGCTGCTTTGAGGAAAGGCTTGATGCTGAGGCCAAACGGCTCCCTGCTGCTCCCCTGACCTGTCGCACTATGTCCTCCCCGCCTTGCCCAGCTGCACCCATCGAGTGAGGTGGGCCACTGCTTGTCCGCTACCAAGCCCTGCTGCCATGTCAGCCTGGCTGGATCCCCCTTCTCCTCCCCTCCGTGTGCCCTCGTGGTGTGTGGACTCAGACAGGTGGTTTGACAATGGACCGAGATTGTTATGCGGAACCTTGGGAAAATCTCGGAGACTCTGCTGAGTTTATGTGAAGATTTTCTTTCTTGGAACAGATAGGACTCCGGCCACGGTGTTGATCAGTTGCTGTGCGAACCCATAAGGCAGCTGCACTGGGGAGGTGCACCCAGAGCCCCCGCTCTGAGTCCCAGCTCGCTGGCCTTTGCAGCCCCTGTCCCCACATGCCAACGAGGGGGACCGGGCCTCCTGTCCCACATAAGGCAAAGGGAATTAAAGTTGGACTAAATGAGGGGTCCATAATTATTGGAAAGAAAAAAAGAAGAAAGATGAATAAGCAAAGATCTGAGAGCACTTGGCTTTGCTGGAATGGTCACAGCCTGTTCGGGCTGCAGACAGTGAGCCACACGACAGGGAGCTCCGTCCATGGCCATTTGAACAGCGGGAGAGTCACACTCCAGGCCGAGGCGGACAGCACGGGGCAGGCAGGCATAGGTGTGGGAATTAAGGGGGATAAACTGAACGTCCCTGCCTTGGAGACCCGGTGTCCTTGTGGACACAGAGGGCTCAGGAGGTCTCAGGCGCTGTTCTGAGCACGTCACATGTACTGATCCCTGTGCTACCCACACTTACCCTGAGGTGGGGGCTCCTGGTCATCCCTGCATAACAAGTGAGGAACTGAGGCACCAGCAGTTAAGTGACTTGCCCAAAGTCACACAACCAGCAAATGGCAACTTAACGTTTCAACCCAGTCTACGTCCGTTCATCATGAACTTTAAATGCATGTGATTCACCAGGGACTCTGGGTTGAAAGCAGGTGCTGTCCAGCAGATCTGGGCTGGCACCCGAGGGGCCCTGCACTCCCAACCAGCCCCATGGCACCCGCTGCTGGTCCTGGAGCCACTTGCAGTGGGGAGGCTCTGGTGTGGTGGGCACACGTGCTGCTGGAAACGTAAGCATACAGTGGTTCTCAACCTTCCTAATGCCGAGACCCTTTAATACAGTTTCTCATGTTGTGGTGACCCCCAACCATAAAATTATTTTCGTTGCCACTTCATAACTGTAATTTTGCTACTGTTATGAATCGTAATGTAAATACCTGATATGCAGGATGTATTTTCAGAGGTCGCGACCCACAGGTTGAGAACCGCTGATAGGAGATGCATCTCATTTCTGTATTGTCTTCATTCAGACTCTTTGTGGTTAGCCTGGCCCTGGTTAATTAGTTGAAGCTGTGAAAACCCATGCACACTAATTCAGGAGGGAGGAGGGGTGATTTAAGAGCACCGAGCTCGAAAGGCAAGGACAGCAAAGACAACACATCAGCCCTCTGGGGATGCAAGGTGCCGTCAAGATCCAGTCTCTCAGCCCCGTAGGCCTCTCACCCGCTTTGTTCCTGTGCAGGGTCTGTCTTCCTTCTGTTCTGCTTGCCCGTTTTCCACACACAGCTGCCTGCCCCAAAGTCCACAATTTCTTCCAGCTTGAGGGTCCACAGCAACCACATGCACGCTTTCTTAGTTTAAATTCTTGAAGGGCGGGATCTGATGGTTTGCTCTCACAGTCAGCAAGTGCAGAAGCTGTGAGTGGAGCAGTGAGGCAAGAAGGATGGTAGACAAATTGTCTGACATGTCTAATACCGTGCAGGACCAAGTACCCACTGAGTCCACGCCTGGGCGCCTCCTTGGTGGGGCCATTAGAAGGAAATAGATCGTTTATTTACTCAGCCTCTGCCAACTGCCGGGCGTGTGCCCAGGGATGGGGATATGCAGGTGGAGATACAGCTCTGGTGTCAGGGAATTCAGGTTCTAATGGGAGAGGAGTTCTTCTCCAGAACAATAGGCTAACTTACAGCAGACCTGGCCCTCCTCTGAGAACAATTAGAAAAGCGGGGAAAAGCTGCATTTTAGCTTTGCTAATTACATATTTATATTCTGTAAATACATTTGTATTACATAATTACACATTATCTCTGTGTACATATATTTCAGCTACCCTAATTGTTCTCTGAAAGACAACATAGATAGATGATAGATAGATGATAGATAGATAGATAGATAGATAGATGATAGGTGATAGCTATATGATAGATAGATGATGCATTCTTTTTATTCAGGTCCTAGATCTCTTCTCCAGAGCTCTTCAGTTTGGTGGCCATGGACCACATATGCTATTTAAAGTTAAGTTAATGGAAATGAAATACAGTCACAAATTCTGCTTCTCTGCCAGGTGGACTGTGTGTGCAGCACAGGGAGACCATGTCCATCACCTTGGAAAATTCTATTGGACAATATTTTAGTTCCCTGGCACCTTGCGTTTTTTGGTCGGGTTAATTTTTAGAATTTTATTTCAGACTAGAGACCCAATGCATGACATTCATGCAACAGTAGGCCTTCCTTCCCCTGGCTGCCTGCACCGGCTTCCCTCTGGCACCCGGGACCCGGACTTCCCTCGCAGCCCCGGCTTCACCTGGTCATCTGGAAGGTCATCCAGAAGGATGTCCAGTCTAAGTAGCATATTACGCTTTTATTATTATAGATGTATTACCCCTGTGCATGGGACTTTCTGTGGTTCAGACTCTTTAATTTAGTGCGATGTTCAGATTTAATAGTGTAACTCAGCTCCATTCCCATGCCTGTCCAGAGCAGGCCCGGCGAAGTCAGTGGCCGAAAGCAAACAGGGTGACTCAATCCAACACCAGATCCTGCCACTCCGTGGGTGTCCTGCATGGAAGACGGGGCTCAGAGTGCGGACCCCAGTCACCACGTGACCTCGGGCTTCTCTATCTTGAGATGCCAAATGGTAAAAGCAATACTGTGTTGGTTCTTGGAATCCCCACTGGGGAATCTATTTTTCGAGAATATGGGCAGTGGGACTTCTACTGAACTGCATCCCAGCTTTGGCGTTTATTGGCTTTTAAACAGACAACATCTCTCAGTGGTTATGCGTGAGTCCTGGCACCTCTCTGTGGCCCGTGCGTCGTGGCCGGTAACTGTGGTTCTGCACAGGCGAAGATGACTGTGTAAAGATCTGGGGTGCCGCCTGGCCTGGTTTTGTCTTCGGGGCGGGCCGGGCCCGTAGCTGCTCTACTCACACTGTGCTGTGTCGTTTTGTCTTGCAGTGATTCCCCTCAAAGCTTCTGAAGACTCATCCTTTGAGAAGACGGGGACGTGGGCATTTTTTGCAGGTAAAGCTTGCGTTCTGTTTTGTTATAAGATCTACCTCATCTAAGGTGAGAGGGAAGGAATAGAACGGGAAGAAAGGACCCTAACTTCTTAGATTTGCCACCATATCACATTGTTTTCTTGCCCTAAACTTACTCAAGAGTAGGACGGGAATTCTGGTGGTGCCCAAGAGTTTAGGAAACGTGGAGGTGGAAGCTCCAGGCTGCGTCCTTTGGGGCTTTGTTTTGCTCCAGAATTCCTACTCTCACATGCTATTAGGGAAGGATCTTCGAGCAAAACAAAAATGGCAAATCCATCCACTGCGACTAGTTCTTTCTCAGGTTCATAGGAGTCTGGGATCTGGAAACAGCTTGAAATCTGAAGCAAGTGCTTTTCGACCCATTTGGAGTCGCAGGGGACATCGGACATCAGAAGCACTGATGCCTGCACCCCATTTGCAGAGGTTCTGACGAGCGGGAAGGGCTTGAGAGCACAGCTGCTTCCCGCACAGCCAGGCCTTCGAGCAGTGGCTCCCGGGCTGGTCTCAGACCCGCAGCACACACCAGCGTCCCCGGGAGCCCTTATGGATGCCCTTTGGCGGGCACTGCCCTCGCTCACAGAACCAGGAACGCGGTGGTTCTGAGGCAGCTCCACCTGGAGCCTTGGGGCAGGACCTCAGCAGGAGGCAGCTGGGCCTCCCCAGGGACATTGGCCAACAGGTGGATATAGTGTTGGTGCCACAACTAGCATTTTGGTGCTACTGGCATCTCTTGGGTAGAGGCCAAGGATGCTGCCAAACAGCCTACAATGCCCACGCCTGCCAAGGCTGAGGAGCCGGGCCTCGAAGGCGGGAAAACCACAGCAATGACCACAGAGCTGAGGACTTTGACCATAAACAGTGAGGGACTGTGCTTGCCAGCTCCCAGGCAGGGCCTCTGGTCAGCACCAAACCGAGTCCTGCTAAGAGCTGATTGGGACATGGTGAGGGATCACTCGGGTGCAGGCAGGCATGGATAGATGGGAGTGACCTTGTCACAAGGATCCCAGGCGAGTGTGCCCTGGGGCCTCACCATCCCCTTCAGGTAGCTCATCAGGTGTGCTGGGAGCAAAGCTTGCCCTGGGGGAAGCAGTGGGAGCTAGATACAAGCAGTGGGTCAGGCCGGGGTTTCTCTCTCTCCCTCTCCCTTTTGGGAAAATGCAACCATAATTATGCACCTTGCTTGCCGACCATAAGGTGTCACTCGGGTAGGCCATCGGGGTCGTTGTTGCCTTTCGAAGTCACAGACACTGTTTCTCAGGTTGCACTTCGCTCCAACAGTGATGCTTTGTTTTCCCCGCTCTGCTTCTGCGTGTCTGTAGCTGCCTTCTTTGTTTGTGACCTCCAGCCAGATAATCTCCCATTTCCTCCCTGAGCCTTTCATTCAGTGAATGTCTGTTCATTAGCAAACGTGAAAGTGACTTGACTCCTCGGAAGATGAGGCAGCAGGAAAAGCGGTCGACTTTCGCCCATGCTTCTGTGGCCAGGACGGTATTGGGGGGGAGGCCTGGGAGGCCCTAAGGCAGGTCGCTGGCCGCGGAGACAGAGGGAGCCCTCTCTACCACCAGGTCACAGTCTCCTGCGGGTCTGTGAGTAGTAACCAGGACTCCATGCCCCCCTGAGAGTCTGATTATATGTCAGGAAGTGATCAAAGAATGTGCAGTGTGTCAGGGCTCCCGCTGTTTCCAGGACGGGGGCGATGTACTTGGAAGGACTGTAGCGTTTAGTCCCCAGCTCCTTGCAGCACGATCAGCATCTCTAAGACTCTCTGAGGGTAATAGCTCTTTGCAGTTCACGTGTGGCTACAGAGTGTCAGGGTTACTCTCGGCTTAGCTCTATGCAGTGCAGGCAGCCCAACAGGCCCTCTCTTCTCGGCACAGAAACAGAGGTCCGCTCGGAAAAGCGGCCTGGGCCTTCCCACCCTGAGGAATGCCGCAGGCAGCTGTTTCCATGGCACCCTTCCCCTGGGATTTCGGCATCCGTTTCTCTGGGCTTTGCTTTTTTAACCCAGGCGCAGCGTTGGCGAGGTCAGGGGTACAGTTGCAATTCCCCGGCGCCTGATCCCAGGCCTTTGCCCCTTTGTTCCTGGATGGGAGAGCTACAGTGGGGCCTGCCGGCGGCCATCCATCCTCCGGGGCTTGGCGGGGCCTGGCTGTGCACCCGCAGCACAAAAAGGCATTGTCAGGCCTCTCACGAGATGCTGCTGCTCAGATTTCACAGGCTGGGCAAACAGTGGCAGAGTGCACAGCTCCCTCCACAGAGCTGCCATCTCCCTGGCCTTGGCGTTGGCTCTGGAAATGGAGAGGACTGGCATCCACTCCCAGATTCAGTGGTTCGGGAGAGTTGGGTTCCTTGCCTGAGCTGAGGGGTGCTGGGCTCACCAGGTTTCAAAGCAGCTCTGCATACCCAGGCAGCCTCGGGTTGCCCAGCAACAGGTGCTGTCTGCCATTCTGGGGGCCACTCTGCAGGCCTGTGTGGCCTGGCTTTCTGGGAGGGCGGGAGCGGGCGTGCAACCCCGTGCACCATTTCAGCCTCCCCATGGGGCGATCATCTCTCCAGCCTGCTGGCCCCACCATCTGCTTCCGGGAGGCCTGGGCCGGGGCCGTGTTCTGCATGGTGGCTTGCAATTGAGCCTAAAAATAGCACTGGTGCCTCTGGAAGTGCAGTGGCAGAAGACAGAAGTGCAGATGAGTCTGGGGAACGAACAGGAGTTTTGGGATGATTTGAGTGTGCAGGTAAATGGGTGCCTTGAAAGCAAATCCCAGATGTAGTGAAGCCACAGGCGTTTTGTTCAGTTTGGAGCTGAGGGCTGGGATTCAGTCTGGACAAGCACTGTTTGGCCTGGGCTGTTCTAAAACCCCTGAGCAGCATCTGTAGCCAGGGAGGTGTTTGCATAAGGGTTGAAGGAGCGGGGCCGGCAGGCCAGCCTGAGCGCGCTGCCTGGGACCGAGCGGCCTGCCTGCCCGGTCACAGCTTTGCCCCAGCTGTCCTGGGACCCGTGGCAGCTGTGGCCCTGACTCACAGGCTCAGGGCTGGGTCCTGGTTCGCATACTCTTGATGCAGCAAGAGGAAAGCTTGGAACAGAGGAAAACATGAGAACTTTGGGGTGATGGCTGCTGCCCAACTTGGGAAAGCTCAGTGTTTTGGCTTCTCTCCTCCTGCGAGGCCACACGTTTTAAGGTGCATACAGCTTCAAGGGCACACTAGCGCACAGGCGGTCACCAGAGCCTGTGGGGCCTCACCGGCTGCTGGTGCCTGCTGGCCGGAGGGCCTGTGTGCTTGTCAGGTAGCGGAGCCTTCCAGACTGGCCTGATGTTTTATGATCTGTATCTGTGGCTGCCTGTGGAGAGCCCCCATTGTGCCATGTTGAGGAAGCTGTGATCTGAAACCCTAACATGGGCCTCTTGGAGCCCCTCCCCACCTGCCAGAGCAGAATGGCCACAGATGTCTACCGTATGCTCTGGGGACACTGTGGTAGTGTCTCACCGTGGCCTTGTCCTTCCGTGGTTTCTGCAGTCCCAGAACCAAGGGCAGAGTTCAGATGCAGAGGTGGGCTGTGCATGGCGGTGCCTGCTCCAGCAGCACACAGTAGGACAGCTTCTCTCCATCCGAGAATGACACTGAGACCACATTTTCCTTGCCTTCTGGTCCAGGGGCCACCTCTCCAGGATCCCTATGAGGCAGATGTGTCCACCTGGCCCACATCTGTCTGCCTGGCACTGTGCCCACACTGTTCCCCATCCCTTCGTCCCAGACTCGGCTCTGCAGCCTGTTCCCAGTGAGTCTGCTCCGTGGTGTAAAATCCAGGACTGTGCCCTGGCCAGTGTGGCTCAGTTGGGCATACTAGAGGCAACCGATCAATGTTTCTCTCTCCCATCAATGTCTTTCTCCCTTCCTCCCTCCCTTGCTCCCTCCCTCCCTCCCTCCCTCCCTTCTTCTCTAAAACCCCGGGTGAGGATGAACAACCAAAAACCAGTCAGGACTGTGACATGACCCCGCACTCTGGCCGGCCGCATCCTGTCCAGCTTCCTGCCCGGGACCTCTGCTCTGTCCCTCGGGGCCTCATTATTTTAAATGGAGGCCACGCCTCCCTCCTCACTGGCCACTCCGGATGCTCCACCATGTTAACCACCGAGCCACCCATCGGAGACACAGGCGTGGCTATGGGAAGCTGCTTTAATTTTGGTCACAGGAGGGAGTTTTTTCTGTTCTGCCTCAAACTCCTCACATACCCCTGAACTCCTGACCCCTGTAACCTGCTCTGTGCCCCCATCCCCCCGCATAGCTTCCCTGGGACCCGGGACCCGGGACTGGACGGCCCCAGTGGCTTCCTGGTGGGGAAGCCAGCGGGCGTTTTCCTGCACCTAGTGCTCTGCAGGAGTCCGGGCCTCTGGATCTCTCACCCAGCCCTCTGCCCTGTGGCTGACTCCCCCCACCCTTCCACGTCCCCCCCCCGCCCCCCCACTCCCTCTGGGAGACGCTGCCTGTGCCTTCTGCCCCTGCTTCCTGAGGTGTCCGCAGTGCTCCCTTCACCTGCCACCTTGGCCTGCTGCGTCTCCATGGTGGTGCCCAGGCTCTAGCTCCCGGGAGCAGGACCCACTCACCCTAGAAAAGCCACTGAGCCTGCTCCTGCGGGCGCCCCTGGCTCCTGGCCGACCGGCACTGGACTTCCCTGGGGCCGGCTGCCAGGGAGAGCCGAGAGGAAGCCGGGAGCCGGAGTCCATCTGGTTCTCCCTCCGTCTGTCGCATTGACCATGAGCCCCACCTGTCCCCCAGGCCGGGTCAGCACGCTTGCCTTTTCCGTGCAGGCCCTGACCTGACTACTTCTCCTGGTCCCAAGGGCTTTCCAAAGGCGGATTTCTGTCGACTAAGCAATTTTTCTTCTAGGAACTTAATCTGAAGAACATAATGTGAGAGAGAGATGTGTTACAATTTAAGCTTATAAATGTCCATCATAGAATTATTTACTTTAATGTACTGTCAGTAACACTTTTAGTAGCCAATAATAAGATTCAATCAAATCATGTATGAGAAGCTTTTATCACATTTTTAAAAGCGGTTCAGAATCATTTTTTTAAAATATGTTTTTTTAAAATATATATATTTTATTGATTTTTTACAGAGAGGAAGGAAGAGGGATAGAGAGTTAGAAACATGGATGAGAAAGAAACATCGATCAGCTGCCTCCTGCACACCTCCTACTGGGGATGTGCCCGCAACCCAGGTACATGCCCTTGACCGGAATCGAACCTGGGACCTGCCGGCTTGCCTTGTCCTGGGCACGCAGTCCTCCTGTTGTGGGTGCCGTGCAGCCTCTCTCGGGAGCGCACTCTGCATGCTCCTTGTTATGCCCCGAGTGCTAGGAGCGTGCTGACCTTGGCCCACGGTGCCTGTCCTGCTGAGAAATTTAAGTCAGCAGAGAAACATTGGTGCTAAGTTTAAACATTTCCCAAGTCCAGCCATCTGCAGCGTTTTGCTGCAAAGAAGATTAAAATAAAGCTTTTGTCTTCCTTTTCCCTTTCTGAGCATTTTATCCGTCAGACTGGTGATAAAGTTGGTTATTGGACTTTAAGAAATGGATGCGTTTTCATGTAGAAATCCCATCCCCTAATGGGATGGTGTTAGGAGGTAGAACCTTGTGGTGATGAGGCCGTGGGGATGGAGTAAGAGGCGGCCCTGAGAGCCTGCTTGCTGCTCGTTCCCCCGTTGAGGACACCAAGAGAGGATGCTTCTAACCAGGAGGAGGGCTCTTCCCAGACCCCAGACCCGCCAGCACCTTGGTCTTCTAGAAATAAATGTTTGTTGTTTTGGCCACCAGCATATTTGTTATAGTAGCCCAAACTGGCTAAGGCATATATGAACATGGTTTAACTATTTCAACTTAACCTTTATTTTTGAGAAAATTGTAGATTAGCCTGTATTTCTAAGAAATAATACAGAGATAGGTGCTTTGTATTGGTTTGTACTCTTTGCCTGATTTCTCCCCATGGCGACATCTTGAAAAACTCGAGAGCAGTATCGCAGCCAAGATGCTGACATGGACGCAGCCCAGATGCGAACATTCCCGTCACTACCAGGGTCCCGTATAGCCAGGCCCATAGTCCTCTGACTCCCTCCGGAGCCTCTGCAACCACTCCTCTGTTCTCTTTCTGTGGTGCTGTCATTGCAGAATGGCAGGCAAAGTACACATTATGCAAAGTAAACTCTCACGGTCCGTAACCTTTTGGGATATTTTCACCCAGCGAGGAGCGCTGGAGGCTCCTCCAGGTTAGCGCGTTCAGTAGTCTGCTCCTCGTGCTGCCAGGCGTGTCCACACCAGGACACTCAGCTGTCCCCTGTGCCCCGTAGGGCGTTTGTGCTGTCCTCAGCTGTGCTGCAGAGCTGCTATGGACAAACGTGCATGTTTCTGGGTGAACTGCGGTCTCCGTTTCTCTGTGACTGCGGGGGGAATGCTGGGCCTTGTAAGAGACTGTGCTGTGCCACTTCCCATTCTCACCCGCTGTGTCTCAGGGCCCGGGCCTCTGTCCTGGCCAGAACTGGTGTTGCCCTCCTTGTATTTCAGCGGTGGTGCTAGGTGTGGTGTGGCTCCTTGTGCTGAACCTGTGCATTTTCCTAATGGCTATGGAAGTTACACATCTTATTTTATTTTTATCTGCTTATTTGCCGCCTGTATATTCTTTTTGGTTAAATGTCTGTACGTTTCTGCCCATTTTTGAATAGGGTTGTTTATGTTTTACTGTTGAATTTTGAGAGTTCTTTATAGTCTAGATACTAGTTAGTCCTTTGCTCAGTTTGTGGTTTGTAAGCAGTTTCTCCCAGTCTGTGGCTCATCTTTTCATCCTATTCATATGGGTGTTTATAGAGCAAAAATGTTAATTTGCTTACATCAACTGTGTTAACTTTTCCTTTTATGGATGGCCCTTTTGGTGTCAAGCCTAAACATTATTTGCTTACTCCTAGACCCCAAAGACTTTTCTCCTGTCTTTTTTCTAAAAGTTTTCTAGCTTCTATTTTACGTTTGGGTTTGTGGTTCATTTGGATTTGATTGGTGTGAAGTGCATGAGGCTTGTTTGTCCGGTGCGTCCCCTCCCTCCCACCCACCTCGTCCCCTCGGTACCCGCCCCCACCCACTGCGTCCCCTGGGTAACATTGTGGCTCCTTGCAGATCTCTACGTGTGCGCCGTGCTCCTGTGCTGCCTGGGCATCCTCAGCGTGCTGCTCTTCACCCTTGCCATCGCCTGGCAGTCTGTGCTCAGCAAGAGGAAACCCAGAGGTAAGAGGGCCGCCATGTCTGGATGGGAGCACATGCAAACCAGATGCCGGGAGGGCCCTGGGCTAGGCACCACCTTGGTTGAAAAAGGTGTCACGAGTCAGAAATTATTTCCCCGTGACTGGAGAGCCGCGTGAGTGCGCTGGGTCCCCCTTGCACTCTGCTAAAACCAGCTGTGACCACTGGTGACAGCCTTTAAGTCCTCCTTTTCCTCACACCCCGTCCATCCTGGTTAAGGCCCTTCCCTCCGTCACTCTCCCCGAGGGGCTGTGCATCCGATGAGCCTGGGTTCGATGCGGGCTCTGCCACTAAGGCCGAGTTTCAGAAACCTTCCTTGTGCATCTAACTTCAGTTTCCTCGTCCTGCATGAGATGGGATCGGCACCACCTTCCTTAGATGGAGTGTTGTAGGTTCATAATTTCAGTTCAGTGCCCGGTGCTGGGCTGGCCAGCGGGGTTAGAAAGACCACCCCCGCCCCCACCCAGCCTGCATGTTCCCTTCCTTGTCGGTGTCCCTGTTCCCTTTCCTGGTCGGGCTGTCCGCAGCCTCCTCCCACGCTGCTGTCTTCCAGTGACTCCCTCTCCCTCTGGGTCTGCCTGCTGCCTGCCTGCAGCCCCCTCCCTGAGCCCGGTGTCCCGTTCCAGCAGCTCCTGTAGTTTCCTCTGAGCTACCCTCCCGAGCCCCTTCAGAATTTCTGAAACAGATGGGGATGCTGAGCTCCAGGGGTGATCCGGGGAAGAGCTGGGCTCCCAATTAGACCGCTAGGTTCAAACGGCGATTCTTCACTTACCAGCTGGTGACTTACCCGCGGTGCCCCACCTTCCCCATCTAAGTAATGGGCAAACAGTAGCATAGCAGTGTCAGGGCTGCTCCGGATTCGGGTAAAAACAAACAGAAGCCCTTAGCACCCCTGGCTCCGTGTAAGTGTCCCGTGTTTGTGATGGCCTAGAGCTGCAGTTACACTTAGTTACTGGTGGTCTAGGTCATGAGGTTGGGAGGTGTTAGATTTGGAGATCACCGCTGAAGGGCGCACTCTAAGAGGGAGGCTAAGCAGCATTTCCCAGGGGGACTCTCCTGAGAGGGGCAAGCAGGGCTGAGGGGACCCGGGGGGAGGCAGGCACCACCAGCGCCTGTGGGAACCCGTTTCCACCCCAGACCTTAGGGGACAAGGGGAGGAGGGGTTCCTGGAACTTGTAGTAACTGCGACTGACTGTGGGAGAAGTGTCATCAGCAGGAGCCTCAGAAGAGGGACTCGGCCACACGGACCAGGAGGCAGCAGGGCGGGCAGGAGCACCCTCCTCCGCCTGCCCTCCCTGTTCGCTCCTGCAGATGCCCTGGCCCCGCCAACCCGAACCTACAGGGCAGGGCCTGGCAGGCGTCCCGGGCTGGGCAGGGTAGAGGAAGGGGACAGGGTCCCCGTCAGGGTGCTGACACTCCCAACACGCAGAGCACTGCAGGGGGAGTGAGGGCTGGACCAGAGCCTCCTCCCGGCCAGAGCCCTTCCGGGGCGCTGTGTGCACGGGCTCCGAGAACCTCCTCGGGGCATCTGCCCAC